>NC_061121.1:154941181-154975944 GCF_002878395.1 Capsicum annuum | reverse complement strand
TTCTACGACTTTGCTACGCATACCCCTTTAAGCCTATATAAAAATCATTTACACATTCCAACCACTTACCAAGGAGTCTTTTAAATTAGTCATTAACCATTGGTATTGTCATAACAAAAATAGAGCTTGCAAGTCTATCTTTTTATGCCATACCAAAGCCATTAAACCAATTTGACTCCAAAGTATCCAATTAAACTAAAATCATGGCCACCAAGGCCTTTTCAAACCATTTAAAACCATCCAAACCAATTAAAGTTCCATTACCTTTTATGCAATGCAAAGATTTCAAGAATAGTCAAACTATGTGACAAAATCACTCTCATTGGCATTTTGGGCACATATGTTTCAAAACCATAACAAAGTAATTTTGGGAATCCATAATACCTCAAAATCCATTTACGATTAACGTGCATCCCACAATGTCAAAATCATACTAAAAGCGTGAAAGAAAACATAATTAAACCATGAGAAACATTATTCAACCATAAACATGCAAACCCCCAACCATTATGTCAAAACCATAGCAATAGTATGAAAACCAAACATTAAACACATGCTCTTTGTAAAATAACAATGGGGGAGGAGTAACATGCCTTAGACACTAAGGAAGACAAAGAGAATCACTCTTGAAAGTCACCTAATTATTGTCTTGATGAAACCCTAGCCTTTGCTTGAGAGAGAGTTTGAGAGAGATTTTAAGAGTGTTTGATTGAGAATAATAGGTAAATAAAGTCCCAAAATGTGTTTTATATTATGGTATCAAAAAGAGTTACAAAGGGAAAATGTCAAGAATACCCTTAACTTAAAACTGTAAAATTATCGCAGGTGGTTAAGAGTCGACCCCGTGACTCGTGACCACAATGTACGACTCATACCATCGAGTCATTACCAACATAGTGTGTTGTACACCCACACACTGTCCACCATAAAACTCCCAGACCCCTACTCCTGACCAGACTATATGACTCGTATGGTCTAGTCGTACCCAAGACAGAAACTACAAGAATTGACATTGGACAACAAATGACTTCACACAATGACTCATAACATATCCTTATGGCTCTTAGTGAGCCACTCGTACTTAGAGCCAAGTCAAGTTACTAAGTTTTTGATTAACTGAATGATCATCCTAATGACTCATCACCATACCTAACGACCCCTACCACCAAACCATTCACACAACAGAAACCTAACCATCAATTACTGGACACCTTACAAATTAGGTCACCTGACCCATACCCACATTATACAACTCGTATGATGAGTCGTTACAAGACCAGTGAGCTCAAAGCTCAGGAAATTTCCAAGGTCCAAAACCCAAGGTGTTTCAATTCTTCCCCACTTGGATCATTCATCAACAAATGATGGGACAAAGAAGTACCAGTATGATTTGGACTCCACACACCTCTACTCTTACCTTTAACTAAGTTAGAAAACAAGATGCCAAGAAAATCAATCTTTTCATTAACTAGGTTAGAAAACAAAAATGGTAAGGAAAACACATGCCTTATGCACAAATTTTCAGAGTGGAAAACACGAACAGATGCTTGGACTTTAGGTCCTCTTTAGCTTCCCCAGTAGCCTCTTCGACCTTGTGGTTCCTTGATAAGACCTATACCGGAGCCACATCCTTGGTCCGCAACTGACGAACCTATCGATCCAAGATCTCTACTGGTATCTCCCTTTAAGATAGGGAATCTAAAATACTAATATCCTTGATAGGCACAATTTGTAATGGATCACCCATACACTTCCTCAACACAAAAATAGGGAATACCGAGTGAATGGAGCTCAAACTAAAAGGCAACTCCTACTCATACACAACATTACCAACCCTCTTTAAAATTATGTATGGACCAATATATCAATGACTAAGCTTCTCCTTCTTCCCAAACCACATCACTCCCTTTATGGGAGACACCTTCAAGAACACCCTATCCCCAACCACAAACTTTAACTTCTTATGCCTCACATCTGCATAGGACTTTTGGCGACTTTGGGCAGTCTTAAGTCTATCTCAAATCACCTTTACCTTCCCTATGGCTTGGTGAACAAAATTTGGTTCAAACATCTCTGCCTCACAAACCTTGAACAAACTAATAGGAGATCTACACCTCCCATCATACAACACCTCTAACAAAGCCATTCCAATGCTAGAGTGGTGGCTCTTATTGTACGCAAACTCTATAAATGGAAAATGCTCAACCCAACTACCACCATAGTCAATCACATAAGCTCTAACAATATCCTCTAACGTCTGGATAGTCATTCATGCTTGCCCATCCGACTGTAGGTGGAAAGTAATTATAAGACTCACCTTGATCCCCAAACTCCTCTGAAACGACCACTAAAAGTGAGATGAAAACTGCATATCACGATCAAAGATGATAGAAACAGGCACCCCATGCAACTTTACAATCTCTTTGAAGTACAACCTTGCCGAATTCTCTGACGAAAATTTGGTCCTCACTGGCAAGAAATGAGCAGACTTTGTCATTCTTCCCACAATGACCTAAACAAAATCAAACAAATTCCGAGACCGAGGAAGACTAGTAATGAAATCCATGTTGATCACTTCCCACTTCCACATAGGCAAATCAATCTCTTGATATAATCCTCAGGCCTTATGTCTTCAACTTTCACCTGTTGGCACACCATGCACTTTGCCACAAAACTAGCCATATCCCACTTCATATTTTTCCATTAATACATCTCCTTAAGATCATGATACATTTTTGTTGAACTAAGATGAATAGCATAATGTGAATGGGCCAAGACCCTCTATCGAAAACCATCTATATTGGGAACATATAACTTATTTTGGTACCGTAAGGTACCATCACCACTAATCTAGAAGGCCATCACGTCCTGCCCACTTATATCACCCTTGATCATCATCAAGATAGGATCTAACACTTACATCTCCTTTATCTCTTCACTAAGATACGACTGTGCCACCTTTTGTACAAACACACCACTGTCCTCAAAGTCCAAGAGGCAAACTCCAAAGTTAGCCAGATGGTGAATATCCTTCACCAACTCCCTCTTCTCCTTTTCCACGTGAGCAAAACTTCCTATGGACAACCTGCTAAGAGCATTAGAAACCACGTTATCTTTACGTGGATAGTAGTGAAGACTCATGTCATAATCCTTGAGTAGCTCAAGCCATCTTCGTTGCTTGAGGTTATGATATTTCTAAGTAAACACATATTGCATGCTCTTATGATCTGAAAAGATATCCACATGAACTTCATACAAATAGTGATTCTAGATTTTCAATGCGAACACCATAGCTAACAATTCAAGGTCATGAGTTAGATAATTATTTTCATACACCTTCAACTGTCTAGAGGCGTAAGCTATCACCTTGCCATGTTGCATCAAAATACAACCAATCACCACATGAGATGTATGACAATAAACCACAAACCCATCTGTGCATTCGGGCAAGGTCAATACTAGATCCGAAGTTAGTTTATCCTTCAGCTTCTCAAAACTACCCTCACAAGCATCGGACCATAAGAACTTCACCTTTTTCTGAATCAACTTAGTCAACGGGGCAGTCATAGAAGAAAAATAGTCAACGGGGAAGCTATAGAAGAAAAATTTTACATAAACCTTCTATAGTTACCAGCTAAACCCAAGAAGCTCCGAATATTGGTTGGAGTCGTGGACCCAAGCCACTTCTTCACTACTGCAACTTTCTGCAGATCCACCATGATCCCTTCACTAGAAATGACATGACCCAGAAAAGTGACAACGTTCAACCAGAATTCATATTTCAAAAATTTAGCATACAGTTGTTGCTCCTTCAAGATCTCCAATACAATGTAGAGGTGATCGGCATGATCCACATCGCTCTTAAAGTACATCAAAATATCATCTATGAACACATTGACGAACAAATCCAGAAACTGAAAGAAGACCCTATTCATCAAACCAATGAATGTCGTTGAGGCATTGGTTAAGCTAAAAAACATAACCATAAATTAAAAATGCCCATAACAAGTATGGAAGGCAATCATAGGGATATCCACCTCCCTAATATGTAACTGATGATACCTGGTCGAAGATCAATCTTGGAGAAAAACTTAGCACCCTATAACTGATCAAACAAAATCATCTATCCTAGGAAAAGAATACTTATTCTTTACCATCACCTTATTCAATTACCGGTAATCAACGCAAATCTAAAGGAACCATCATTCTTACAAATGAATAATATCGATGCACCCCATGGGGACACACTACGGTGGATAAAACCCTTGTCTAAAAGATCCTTTAGTTGCTCTTCAAGCTCCTTCTACTCAGTCGGAGTCATCCTATATGGAGGAATAAAAATAGGATAAGTGTCCAAAATAAGGTCAATTCTAAACTCAATCTCCCTATCAGGAGGGACAACAGGAAGGTCATTAGGGAAGACCTCAGGAAATTTATTCACCACTAAAATGAAATGCAAAGAAGGATCTCCGAGTTAAAATCTTTAACCCGGACCAAATGATAAAGATACCCATTAGATATTAATCTCCAAGCTCTAACATATGATATGAACCTTCTCTTAGGAGTTAGGGAACCACCCTACCACTCAATAATTGGCTCATTAGAGAATTTAAAGACAACCTTACGAGTCTGATAGTCTAGAGAAGCATAGCACGAGTACAAGCAATCCATCCCCAATATGACATCGAAATTAACCATATCTCATCCAAATAGATCCACCAGAGTCTCCCAAACACCCACAGATAACACACAACCCTTATAGACTATTCTAGCCATAACAAAGTTACCCATTGGGGTAGAAATACAAAATGAGTCAGAAACACACTTGGGACCAAAACCAAAATGCACAGCCATAAACAAGGTCACATAAGAGAGAGTGAACCCTGAATTAAGTAAATAGTATATATAATAGGAATAGAGTTTTAACATACCAGTCACGACATCAGGTGATGCCTCGGACTCTTGGCCGGTAGTAAGAGCATAGAGATGGTTCCTACCAGTGCTGAAAATAGATGGTGCACCCTTTGGTAGCGGAGCTGAAGAGAAGGCAACAGGAACCTTGTTTTCCCCTGAAGAAACCTTGGCCAGTGGACAGCTTTTGACTATGTGCCCTGGATGACCAGAGTTAAAGCACTTGCACTTTTTCTCATCACAGTAACCGCGATGCAACCAACCACAAAATCTACAGAGAGGATATAATGGAGTTTACTGGGCCTCGCTAGACTAAGATTAGGCACCCTATACCCTAAACTTGTCACTACCCAAGAAATGCCTTTCACCCAATAGTTTTGGGTAGGGAGCATTAGCCATCGAATAAGACCCAGAACTACCTCACTTCTTCTTGGGCCACTTTCCACTATCCCTGCCACTCTGATGTAGACCACCACCCTTTTAAAAAAATCTGAACTTTTTGCTCTGCCTCTCTAGCACTCTGTTGTAGACCACCACCCTGCTCAAAAAATCTAAAATTTTTGCTCTACCTCTCTACTATCTCAACCTGCTTCTTCTTCTTTTCCTTTACCTATTGTATATACACAACTAACCTAGAGATATCCATGTCCTTATTCAACAAAGCAGTCTCACTCTCCAAAAGTATGTCTCAAGATAACCCAAAAGCAAACTTTCTCATTTAGCCCTCATGCTAGAAACTAACTCCGAAGCATATCGATATAACTGGTGAAACTTTAAGGCATACTCTTTGACTGACATATTACCTTGCCTCAGATTAACAAACTCTTTCAGCTTCGCTTCCCTCAACTCTTGAGAAAAGAAACAGTCTAGGAAAGCATTAGAAAAATCCTCCCACAAGGCTGACTCAACATCGTCACCCCTTGACTGATCCCATTCTTCATACCACTGGTACGCCACATCTTTTAGCTGGTAGCTGGCAAACTCCACGCCCTCTACATTTATGGCTTGCATAACATGGAAGATCTTTTCTATCTCATCCAGAAAATCTTGAGGATTCTCTTCTATCATAACACCAGTAAAGGTTGGATAATTCAACCTCATGAACTGGACAACCCTTGTGGCCTTAGAAGACAGAGTAACAGGAAATATCATGCTCAGCCTGAAAAGGTACCAACTATGACAACATATGGATAGACTGTCAAAACTTAACATTCATCACATCAGCCTGAGGGGATCGAGAATGACTAAAAGAAACTGGTGAAACTCTAGGAGGGCAACCAAGAACTGGACCCCAAGATCGAGATTGGACCCCATAAGTAGAATGGGTCCCATCAATATTATCCTCAGGTAGGACAAAGAAGTTTTCTTGAGCTCTAGATCTTCGAGGAGGCATGATCTGAAAAGCGAACAAATGGGAATTAGAGATTTTAGGACCTTAGACTCTACGCTTGAAAACAAAAAACAAGAAAAAAAAGTATTCTTAAATATCACGTAACCTCTCCCTTATGAGTGTGGCATGCTACACACCCTTAAAAGAGACTCTAATCGATATGGCTCTATCGGAGTCCCAACTGACCATGAACCTAGGTCTCTAATACTAATCTAACACAACCCGAACCAGGGCCTAGTCGTGTCGAGCATCTCAAGTCCAACTAGGACAAGAGACCACCCCCAATACACAACCATAACATCCCTGCACCCTATGTCGGATGAACTCTGAACATATAATAAGATAAAATAATAATAGTTTAAGGACATTAATTAAAGTCTATAATAAAAATCAAACAACTTCAACCAATTATCCAATCGGTGTAAACCCCAATACCAAGGTTAACACCAATACCGATATCGTCCATACCTATAGTAGTTTGATAAAGCCTCTAACCAGAATCAATAACATCCGGATAGGACATGTCCTCGGCCATAGCCAAAACTAAATCAAATAAATAATAAAAATAAAAGAAGTTCATAGCATGAAATGGAGCCTTTTGAAGTATGGAAGCTCGCAACTTCAGCCAGACTCAAAGTTGTCCCAAAATCTAAGTCACTGAGCAGGATGAATGGTAGTTTGGTTAATTCCTACATAGCGTGGGGATACAAAACCCAAAGATAGTTAGAGGAGTGAACGTTAGCATACGCTCAGGGATAAGATAAAATAATTCCAGTAATTCAAAACCAAAGTAAATAACCATATGCAATCACATATATACATATATATACCATGCCGCAAAAGGGAATTAGGTTTTGCATGCATTTAAAACCTTTACCTATGTTGTGTAGCTTTGTCATTCTAAAACCACCCACAGGTTGTATAGGTTCACCTTCTCCTGCTGAAAGGGCCCCAGTGCGTGTTAGCCGCACGATCGAATAAAAGAACCTGAGATGACTTATATATCTCCCAAAATATAAAGTATGATATCACTCACACGGTCACCGTGACCAAACCTCACATCGGCAAATATGAGTTTCCAGTATTAGTCCCTTGGGACCTCCACCTTCTACGACTTTGCTTCACACCCCCCTTTAAGCCCATATTAAAACAATTTACATATTTCAATAATTTACCAATGAGTCTTTTAAATTAGGAATTAACCATTGGTATCATCATACCAAAAGTAGACCTTGAAGTCTATCCTTTTATGTCATACCAAAGCCATTAAACCAATTTGACTCCAAAGTTTCCAATTAAACCAAGATCATGGCCACCAAGGCCTTTTCAAATCATTTAAAAGCATCCAAACCAATTTAAGTTCCATTACCTTTTATGCAATGCAAAGATTCCAAGAATAGTCAAACTATGTGACAAAATCATTCTCATTGGCATTTTAACAAATAGTTGAGGGAACATATGTTTCAAAACCGTAACCAAGTAATTTGGGGAATACATAATACCCCAAAATCCATTTACCATTAATGTGCACCCCACAATGTGAAGATCATACTAAAAGCATGAAAAAAAATAATTAAACCATGAGAAACATTATTCAACCATGAACACCAAAACCCCCAACCATTATATCAAAACCATAGCAATAGTATGAAAACCAAGCATTAAACACATGATCTTTGTAAAATAACAACGAGGGAGGAGTAACATGCCTTAGATATCAAGGAAGACGAAAAGAATCACTCTTGAAAGCCCCCAATTGATTATCTTCGTAAAACCCTAGCCCTTTGATTGGGAGAGAGTTTGAGAGAGATTTTAAGAGGGTTTGATTGAGAATAATAGGTTAATGAAGTCCCAAAAGGTGTTTCATGTCGTGGTACCAAAAGGAGTCACAGGGGGGAAATGTCCAGAATATCCCCAACTTAAAACTATAAAATTGTCTCAGGTGGTAACGAGTGGACCCTGTGACTCGTTACCACAATGTATGAATCATACCATTGGGTCGTCACCAAGACAGTGTGTTGGACATCCACACACTGTCCATCATACGACTCCCTGACCCCTAATCATGACCAGACTATACGACTCGTATGGTTCAGTTGTACCCAAGATAAAAATAGTAGGAATTGACACTGGACAATATATGACTTCACACAACCACTCGTAATACATACTTATGGATATTTGTGATCCACTCGTACTTAGAGCCAAGTCAAGTTTCTAAGTTTCTGATTAAGTAAAGGATTACTCTAATACATCATCACTATACCTAACGACTCGTACCACCAAATCGTACCCACAGTAGTAACCCAATCGCTAATCACTATACACCTTATGAGTTGGGTCAAATGACTCGTACCCACATCATATGACTCGTATGATAAGTTGTTACAAGACCAGTGAACTCAAAGCTCAGGAAATTTCTAAGGGCCAAAACTTAGGGTGTTTCAGAAACCCACATCTTATAACCTCACAAGGGTGTCATTAGCCCTCATAAACACATCAAAGTAACTTCTCAACACTCTCAAATTCCTCAAGATCAATAAAACTTAAGGTTTTCAAAAGGTTGATCAATTAGGGCTCTCAAGGGTGATTTCTCTTCGTACATCTTACTATTACAAGCATGTGACTCTTCTCTCATTGTTATTTTATTAAAATGTATATGATTAAAGTGTTATTCACATGGAATTATTTTTATTTTGAAAATAAGAGTTGTGGATTTTGAATGCTTATTGTTGAACAATGTTTTCCTATTCATGCTTTAAATATGGTTTTGAACTTATGGGTGCATGGGTATGGTGAATGAACTAGGAAATTGTGATTTCCCAAAATTATGACTTTTAAAGTGGTTATGACCCCAACCCATAATGTGAAATTGGCTTTGAGTTATGAGAAAGGTAAGAATTTTTAAATTGAACCAGTCTTGAACTATTGCATAATATAAAGAGGTATTTGAAACACAGTGATATGATTTAATAAACAAAGGGAATCTGTGTTCCCCCACTTTGTATTAATGAAGAAAAAGAGTTGTTCTCCCCAAGTTAATAAAAATTGTTTTGGCATGATGTATTACCTTGCAAATGTAGTTGGTGTGACGATACCGACAATGTATACTTAATGTAAAATGTGGTTCATGATTGGGATTGTGTGATAAATGCTTTAATTAGGCTTTAATAAGGGTTGTGTAGCTGAGTCATGAAAGTGAAGATCCGAGTGAACTACACTGGAAATCGCGTTTGTCGACGCAAGGGTCAAGGTAAACATGGAGGTTCGAGCCCCCCTTATTATTATTTCATAATTAGTGAGGTTCGAGTCCCCTGTAAATCATTATATGATCGGGTGCTTAAGTCACCTTAGTATATGTTGGGAGGTTCGAGTCCCCTGTATGCATATATATATGAGATTATTCTCCAATTCATGCGGCTACATGCACAGGGGCCCGACCAAGGGGTAAGAGCTGGGGCCCATATAGCCCGTAGGTACTATTATATGACGGTTGAGCTACACGATCCAGGTTAAGGTTTTAAAGTGTGTGCTAAACCTTGTTCCCTATCCCGGCATAATATGTATATATGTATTTGCATATGGTTATTGTGCATTGATTGACTTGATTTGAATTGACGACATTATTTTATCTTTATCCCTGAGTTACATGCTAGCGTTCACCGCACTAACCGTCTCCAGACATTGTATCCTCATGTGATGCAGGATTTGGCCATACTTCTACTTTTTCTGGTTAATAATCATGGATTGATTGAGAGTCTACTTGAAGTGGTTAGCTTTTATGCTTCGGAAGGCTCTATTTAAGATTTTATTTCTCTTTTTAGTTATAGACTATTGGATACTATTTTTTTTTTGCTATAGTCGGGGGCATGTCCCAACACTTTATTAATATTCAGTTTTGATTCACTGTTTAAAAGGCTTTGTTTCGAATAATGTGGTTATTGGGCAGTGTCGGTCGGTTGTTTGGCCGATCGTTGGTGGTTGGTTATGGACATGCATTAGAACTTTCTTAAGTCATTGCACGCTATCTTGTTATATGTTCAAAATTCATCCGACTTTGGGGTGTGTTGTGTTTGAGTTGATTAGGTGCAAGGGGTGATCTCCGGTCCATGCGGGAATTGAGATATCCGACACGACTAGGCCCTGGTTCGGGTCGTGTCAACAGTCCTAGTCTCTAACTCCTATTAATCACAACCTGACTAATTGTCTACTTTTCATTAAATCTTGCAAATTAATTATTTGTAACTTTAAATTCCCCCTCTTTCGAAAATGTTCGACTAATAGTCTCAATAATTGCATTGACCTAGCTCCTAGCCATATTTCCTTTGAGATAAGGCCCAACCTTGGTTGGGTTCTATATTTGATCAATGACCTCTTTATACTTCATTTGGAGGTGTAATTTAAGCGACATCAACATGGTAATTCATATCGTACGTAGAGTCCGATGTGGCGTCCTATGTGTATTGTGTCACGTAGGATACATGTGTCAACTTGTATAAGTTTAAGTGTCTACTTTACGTGCGAGATAAGATCAAGTTAAAGTGCAAATTTATGTATTATATCAATACTATATTAATGAAGAATGCCCCATAATTCAAAAGTTAATAGGTAATAGCAATACCTGAAGCAAATCTTAATCCTTCTCGTGGAAGCCAAACGTGCTCAAAATGACTGAACGGGTCGGTAAATAATCTCGAGACAACAATTATAGAGAAACAAACATAAAACCTCAGCTAAATCTCAACAATTCATATTCGAGTTTTTAAGAGATAGGTGACCACAAGCATTTTATAAAAAAGGATTTGAAGCGAAACAGAGAAATCCAAATCAGATCTCAATTGTCCATAAGAATATAAGTCAAAATTTTGGAATTCAAATGGTAGAATGAGCAATCTATAAATGAAACAGCGGCTCGTATCAATCGGGAAACTTTTTTTTCTGCAATTTTCAGTTTTTTTTTTAATTTATCTTAAGATATGAAAATCTTAAAATAGTAATTATTAGTACATCATTACCCTAATGCAAAGCAGTTTAATAGAATGGGTTAGAATTATTTTTTAAAAGCCACATGACAATTTTCTAATTAAAAACAAGAAAAATGACTGTTCAATTCAAAAAGGAACTCCGCTAGAAAGAAGACTAATTGTGCTCTATTTTTTGAACAGCGAGGGTATACGTAAGCCACTTTTAAATGAGAGATATGTTAATTAGTTGTAAATCATAAAATTGAGTGGTATATGAGAAACGTTTTCCTTTAATCTATTACTTTGTTCTATAAGAGATGTGAATTACTCCATACACTAAAGACAATAGGAATCACCATTAGTCATGATTTACTTGGGATGAGTGGCGAACTATTGCCTTAAATAACTTATTTTCAACTTCATCAGTTCACAGGAAATAGTCTCTGTGTGTATCTGTATATCAAGAATATTCAACCTTCTATCTTTTGGATCAAATATACCTACTGATTTTATTGTAAATTCTATCAGAGAGAGTAATAAGCAAAGTCCTAGAATAATTAATGTTGTTCAGTGAAATCAGTATCTCGGTTTATTTACTATAGCTGTGGCATCCGAATTCGAGTAGTAGGATTCCTTAAAGATAGACGAGGACTCGTTGTGAAGGAGTTTGATTCATAAATATTGCAGATATGTATTCATTCTTGCTGGGGTGCTTAAAGTGGGCCACCTGTACCTTTCAAATTTACTAACCTCTATAATGTTAGCATTTGCTGAGAGTGATTGTTATGATTAAGATTTACTTATTTTTTTATGATACACTGTATGCTTGAATAGTTTCTTCCGAGCTGACGGCAGAAAGGTAAAGGAGGACTGCAATTTATTACATTCTGTACTCTGATTTGAACTTCTCTAACACGTAGTTCTGCAGCTGACAAAAGAAAATTGTAACTAAATTCCCTAACTAGTACTGGAGCAGGCAAATAAGGCATTGATTAAATGTGAACTTGCATAGCTTTCACCATTCCTTCATCCCAAAGGCCTCTTTTACTCCTTGCAGCTTCACGAATTTTGCTTTCTTACTGAATATTTGAGACCACATATAGTTATTCTGTATCTAATTAACAGAACCACTAAAAGGTTTTTGTGTAACCTCCCGTGTTGTAGGCATACGGGTTTGACTGTGCACTTGCTAATCCTACTTGTCCTTGCATTCCATCCCTTTGATATTGTTGCCACATTAACTGCTCATCTATTAATAGTCTCTGCTTCTTTTCCATTTCTGACATCTGAACATATGATGGTGGAGCTATTACTAGTGATGCTGCAAAAGGGTCAGTGTTTGTCCTGGCTGTGTGAGCTCCGCCATCGGCTGATGGAGGTGCCGGCAAGGACAGCATTGCCGGCCGACCGGCTGATCCCAGCGCGGCACTGCTAGCACTTCCAGTAGCTACAACACCTGAGCTGGCTACCACCTTAGCTACTGCTCCTTGTTGATACATTCCATCTAGAATTAACGTGTTGAACCCTCCAGGAAGGGAAGCCTTCTGATTTGACAAATGGCTCGTGTGCTGAACCAGTGTGGTTTCCCAATCACTTGAATCTTTGAACGCTTCCCATGGTGAAGTGGTTGTTGAAGGAGCAGCATTTGTTGGATCACCATCAAAGAGTGCTACCGCCAATTGATCTCCATGTTCTTCCATAGTTGGTGCATCATCACCTATGTTCAACAAGTCGGCTATGTCTTGGGCTTTCACCATCTCTTTCTTTTCTTCTTCTTCATGTTTCTCTTGCTTTATTTCTTCAGGAATTCCCTCTGGTGGTGGTAATGACTTAATTGCATTCATCTCCTGTTCTGGCTCTGGTTCTGGCTCTGATTCTAGCTCTGGAGTTTTTTCAACCTGCTCACTTTTTGGTTCATAACGCATCGCATTCCCATTCTGCCCCGCTATGGATTTCTCTCGTATGAATTCATCAATAAGGTCAAGTTTCTTTTGTGGAATGTTCTCAATGTCTGGATATTCAGAAGTGCGTCCAATTCCAACCATTCTACACCAATTATAGAATTGTTCGAGCTCATCATATTGCTTGTTAATACGGCAGAAGATTTCATGAACCTTCACAGAGTCGGGGATTGATAGTTCATGGAACTTATTAATCAAGATACTTATTATTTCTGTTATTTCGTAGTATATCTGGAAACTCTCCTTCACAAGTGGATATAGAGCCACGAACACAGTTCTGTTGGTCCTTGCTAAACCTGCTCTTGCAGCATAGCAAACATAAATTAGAATCATGTACCAAAGACATCTTTTAGTATAGAATGACTAAAACAAAGCACTATTTTCATGCAAGCGCTTGAATGGGCGTGGCACATGGTATGAATATTCAAAGTATCCTAGTGTTGTTTTTAAAAAAAATAATTTGTGCTCCTTGGATCGTTTTATTAATTATCAGCAAAGGCCAAAGGCCAAATCCAAAAGCACTAGTCATTAATTTTTTATTTTTTGACTAAAAGGAAATTAAAGCTAAAGTAGTGTGAAAATAGTAAACTACAATACAGACCTGCGGGTCTACAAGCTAGGAATCGCTCAAGAAGTTGGATAAGATATTGGATCCTTGAGAAAATGTCATCATTCTTCATTTCGCTCAAGGGTGTGGGTTTCACCATGACAACATCAGTACCAACACCATCTAAATCTTCGTCATAAGCATAGGCACTGCGCTTTCCCCGGCGGCTCTGCATCCTATACTCAAGCTGTTCGTCAAGGTACAAAGAATAGGTTCGGACAAGTGCGGAATAGTCCCATGAATTGGATCTGGAATCTCGAAACTCAGACATGTTAAGAAGCCTGGTTCCTTGTCTCGTGGCAAAGAAAATCTCCTGCTCATAAGAGGGATCACCATCAGAGAGCAATCTATGGATCAACATTACTGACTTGAGCGCCACAACCCAGTTCTTGGTCTTGCCAAGACGTCTTGAAATGTTGTCGACACAAGCACCAATATTGGCCCGAGAATAAGCAGTCAAGCTTAGAATCTCTCGAATGTGCCTCTCCTCAGGCGGGTACTCTTGGTGTCTAGTGGCCTTAACAATGGCAACTTCTAGGTCGGACAAGCTATTGCTGCCGCCTACCTTAGCCAGACTTATGGTTGTTTGGTCCTTGACAGCCCCAATTGCTTTTCTAAGTTTACTTGGTGCCATGAAGTTAGTTTTCAGGCTTGTCACAATTAAATATGGATAAAAATATTTTCTTTTTCAGTTATTCAGAAGGGTGGCAGCTTTAACCTGTGAACGAATAAAAAAAACAAACACATGCTATTAATTTATAATGACATTGAACATGCATTCGTGAAGTTTACATCAAATCTCTAGAGTAATGAATGTTGTGACACAAACAATATACATTTCAATGGTGGATCAAGAATCTAGAGTCGATGAGTTTATAATGAGTATACAAATCTTTTGCTTTGCCAGAAGCAGTTGGTTCACTTTAACCGTGGAACCCCCCTGAGATCTTCTCTTTACCGTTATATCTATGATTATAGCTGCCCCACAACTGATATTGTTGGAATTTACGATTAGACTATCACAAAAATGATGGAAATGTTTTGTAATTTAAGGATAACTTAAAGGGAACAAAGAATCGAGAAGAAGACAAAGAGGATGATGTATGTACAGCTCTTTCTTCTTCCCCCTCCTTCTGTTCTAGTTAAACTTCCAATTTTCCCCTTATGCATTCTTCCTCTCGACTGGTTCGAACGACCATACAAATATCCTCCATTTTAGCACAATAATACGGATAGGTAATGAAATGTTTTCGAAACAAAAAAAGAAGCTGCGGTTTAGATAAACTTTCTATAATCATTGAATTTTGGGTGGAAAAAGATGAGAGTTCCTTTTTATCCTATTTGACTCATTCCTGTGGCGGGGTTAGTCATTTGTTCATAGAAGTTTTAGTTTGTTGAATTAACAATTCAGCAATAACTAGCTTTCCCTCACTCACGAGAATATATCTTAGAGGGTGTTTGGATTGATTTATTTTTAAGTACTTTTAGCTTTTAAGCTTTTTTTTTTTTTAGATAATACCCTATTATCCCCTGAACTATACTCAAAATGATAGAGACACATCCCTACTAAAAGGGGTTTTATTATCCCTGAACTAATTAAAAGTGTAATTTTAACACCCTTAGTGCTTACGTGGTACAACACACTGAAGTGTCCAGTAGGCACACGTGGCACTAAGGGTGCCAAAATTACACTTTTAATAAGTTCAGGGGTAATAGGACCCCTTCAAGTTGAGGTTAGTCACAGCCGTTTTGGGTATAGTTCAGAAAGGGAATAGGGTATTTTCTCTTTTTTTTTTTTTTAGAGGTATTAGATAAAAATAAAAAGTATTTTTAAGGACTTTACTTTACGCTTAAAAAATATAAAAATAAGTCTTAGCCAAAAGTAGGTTGGTGCCTATTTTTTACATTTGACTTTTGACTTTTAGCTTTTAAGTCACTTAAAAAAAGTCCATTCAAACACCCACTTAGTATTGTACACAGTATTGTAAAGTAATATCAATATTATTAAAACGGAAAAGGGATAAATATATTCATGAACTATCATAAATGTCTATCACTCTCCAAGTGGTGCAGAGTTAATGGTGTGACACTATCATTATTTGGCTAAGACCGTAGGATTTTTCTCAAAAGGTCTGAGACCATTAAGAGTACCTTTATACCTTATATTAGCGTCCCAATTTTTTCAACTATCAATATAGGTTTTGGTTCATCACACACGCAACAATCCCCTCTCAAACTATGGCCCATCAACCTTAGTTTGTATCAAATGAGTCCTGCAGCTTCCTCTTACCTAATTGTTCTTCAATGAAGTGTCTCATGATTGTTTTTGTCTAATTTTTCTGTTCACATGAATGGTGATTGATTTTCCTGTAGCAGTTTTATTATTATCACGCTGCTCTGCAAAATTAAATGTCATCCTATCATGTTTACTTTCTATGAAACTTTATGATTAGTTAGGAGCATTACTCTCTGGGTCGCTTCAAAGATGGTATTCTATTTGTTGTTTTCCTTAAACTTTCTATAACATATCCATGTGGTGGTCCTTTCATAGTTTAAACTCACTACCCCTTGATGCTTAGATGTTATTATTCATGTTGAGTTAGTCAAAAAGTAGGTTAGTTTACGATTGTTATTTGGAACTTTTGTATCGTCTAATATGTTCAAAAGGTTAGCTAAAAGTTTAGCTTTGCTTTAACATGGGAATCTATGCTTCTCTATTGCCATTGGTTCATGAACTGAAGATCAAGAACTTGTAAAAGCTGTAAGAGGTATTGTCTTCCAAAAGCATATGTGTGTGTGTGTTTTACCGCCTCCGGAAGCTCATCATATATTAATATATGCAGAGGATACATAAATAAAAAATGCACTCAACCTTTGTGTCACGACCCAAACAAGGGCCTAGTCGTGAGGTGTATCTCAAGCCCACCATGAACTAGAGACCGCCCCCTTAGCCTAAAATCAAGAGTACACTAATAATAATAAAGATAAAGCAGAAGCCAATAAAATCAGTAATAAAAGAAAATATATCAAATGGAAGTTCTAAGAATCTAAAATCAACAAACCAACCCGCACTTGTCCACAAAAGCCTCTAAAACCAGAATAACATCTCAGTCGAGACATGCCCCCGACCATGATAAAAATGAATCCAAAAGTACTATGACCATAAAAAAAGAATAATGAAATGACAAGGCCTTTCAAAGGATGGAGGCTCACCACTTCAGAGCAACTTATCAGACGTGCTCAACCACCTAATACTATACAGGGCAACAGAAAAGTCTCCAGACCCTACATCATGAAATGATGTAGTTTCCTAGGACGGTCAGTGGGATAAACACTAGCATGTAACTCAGGGAAAGTGATAACATAATGCCATGTCCAAAATCAGTCAAACCCCATATTTGTATATATATATATATATATATATATACAATATATATAAATATATATAGGATGCCTGGATAGAGTAAAGGGTCATGAACATGAGAGTTTAAAATCATTAACCTAGAATGTGTACTCGATCCGTCCTAAAGGCACTCATGGGCTATATGGGTTCAACTCCCCCTGCTGAAGGAGCCCTAGTGCGTGTCATCCATACGAACCGAGAAATAACCGAGGGTAACTAAAGCAACCATGGGCAATAGTTATCCCAAAAAATATATATCAAGTGTGAACCAAGCACATGGTCATATAGACCCCAACATCAGCAAACGTGGTTTCCAGTGTTCGTCCCTCAGGGATATACACCTTTACAGTGAGTTACACAACCCCAATTAAGCCTAAATTAAAATCACTTTGCATATAATTGAAACTATTAACCCAGGAGTCATTCATTAAGGCAGTACCATTTGGTATCGTCATACCAATATGCTTGAAAGCTAAATTAAATATGCCAATTAAATCCACATATCTACATTAAATTCCAATTTCCTTTTAGAATCCAAACCATGGCCACCAAGGCCATCCAAATTCATTTTTATATCGATTTATCTATTAATGCAATGCATTGAGTTAAAAAATAAGTTAAACTATATAATTTTTCATATTGAAGATCAAGTTTACAAAGTGGATTGAGGTTAATGCCAAGTCTAAGCAAAAAGTCATCCAATTTGGGGAAACACATATCCCCCATTCCAACCATTTAATAATGTACCAATTCAATCCTGAAAACATTAATTTAAAGCATGAATAATTAATTTAAAACATGAGACAAGTAATTCAATCAATAACAACCAAAAACCCTCAACCTAATTTCAAAAGCCACAATTTAAATCACATGAAAATCCATTCAATTAATGCCACAAAGTAAAACTCAAGTTTAGGGAAGAGAAACATGTCTGAAATACACAAAAAAAATGAAGTAAATTTGATGTTAGGAGCCCGAGTAATGAATTATCTTAGGTTTTTAGTTTGAGAGAGAAAGAGAATGATTTGATCTTCGAAAACTAAAGAAAATGGGGTTATTTTATGTTACAAGGTCATTAAGGGGTAAAAAGACCAAAAAACCCTCATCCTAAGTGAAAAAATAAAAACTGGATGAAAATAAATTACTGACGTGGCATGTCAATATTGTGGAGGTTAGCCTCTGTGACATGCCGATATCGTGGAGGTTAACCTCCATGACACAGCTTTATCACGAATCCTCACTGCCTCGAGGTCCTAAAATGACCCCGAACCCCTTCTAAAAAATCTAAAACTTTCCCAAAACACCCTTTCAACATCCCTAAACATAATTCAAGTCAAAAATCGATATTACGAATACTGGAGGGTTAATAATAAAATTATTAAAATTTTAATGTGTCTTACATTATTCCTTCCTTAGGATCATTCGTCTCCGAATGATGAGTTAGGACACTTTTAGCACGAGAATAGCAAAAATACACCAAAATCAAATGAAAAACTCAGAAAGTGACAAGAGAAAAATTAAAACTCACACCTTAAGAACTTTCATTCAACACGAGGAACAAAAATGGAAACTTGGCCTTCATACTTCCTCAGTTTCCCGTGTAGCCTCTTCTACCTTTTGATTTTTCCAACTAACCTTCACCGAAGCTATATCCTTGGTCCTCTATCTACGAACTTGCCTATCCAATATCTACACTGGGACTTTCTCAAGACTAGGATTTCGCAACACCAACATCCACAACAGGCACTATAAAAAATATGTCACCTATATACTGTTTCAGCATAGACGTATGGAAGATCAGGTGGATAGAGCTCAAACTCCCAGGCAAATCCAACACATAAGAAACGTTACCAATTCTTCTCAAAATCTAATATGGATCAAAATAACAGGGACTGAGTTTTCCCTCCCAAACTTCATGACTCCTTTCATAAGAGACACCTTCAAGAATACCCAATCACTCACTTCAAACTCTAATTTTCTTGGCCTCACATTTGTATTAGAATTTTAGCAACTTTGAGCAGTTTTAAGTCTTTCTCTAATCACTTTCACCTTCTCCATGGCTTGATGAACCAAGTTAGGACCAAACAACCTAGTCTCACTAACCTCAAACCATTCAATAGGATACCTACACCTCCTATACTAGAGAGCCTCAAAAAAGAGCCATCTGAATACTCAAGTAATAAATATTATTGTACGTAAACTCAATGAGAGGACAATGATCAACCCAACTACCTTTAAAATTAACCACACAAGCTCTTAGCATATCCTCCAAAATCTGAATAATTCGTTCCATTTGTCTATCCGTTTAAGGGTGGAAAGCAGTGTTAAGGTTCACCTATGTACCAAACCTTTATGAAATGAGCAAAAGTGAGATGAGAACTACATACCTCGATCTGAAATAATGGACACTAGTGCACCATGCAACTTCACAATCTCCTGAATGAACAACCTAGAATAATCTTCTCCTAAGTAGTTAGTCCTCGCAGACAAGAAGTGAATAGACAAGAAGTGAGCAGACTTAGTCATCCTATCCACAATGACCCAAATAGAATCATACTAATTGAGAGACTACAGAATATGCATAATGAAATCCATATTAATCATCTCTCATTTCCATATGAGAAACTCTATCTCTAGAGACATGCCACCAAGCCTCAAATTCTCAACCTTAACTTGCCGACAAACCATACATTTAGTAACAAAGTTCACTACATCCCTATTTATATTATTCCACCAGTAGATTTACTTTAAGTCATGATACATCTTAGTTGAACCCAGATGAACTGTATGTCTAGACTCACGAACCTCAGTCAAAATTCTCTCTTGTAGTCCACCAATATCAAAAACACACAACCTTTCTTGATACCTCAAGTTCTATCTTCCGCCAGTAGATTTTCTTCAATTTATGATACATCTTAGTTGAACCCAGATGAACTGTATATCTAGACTCACGAGCCTCAGTCAAAATTCTCTCTTGTAGTCTATCAATATCAAGAACACACAACCTACCTTGATACCTCAAGATTCTATCTCCCCTAATCTTGAAAGCCATAACCTTTTGCTAACCCACATCAGCCTTAATCTGCATAAGTATGGGTTCCAAAACCTGTTTCTCCTTTACCTCAATACCAAGAGATGATTTGATCACTTTCTCAATAATCACTCCCCCATCCTCTAAGTCTAAAATGAACTCCCAATTAGCTATGAATGCACCTCTGCAACCCTCTCTTCTCATTAGCTACATGAATTTAAGCTTTTCATAGATAACCTGCTAAGAGCATCAACAATAATATTAGTTTTACCTAGATGGTAGTGCAAGCTCATGTCGTAATCCTTAAGAAATTTGAGCTACTTTATTTGCCTGAGATTCAATTTCATCTGTGTAAACACATACTACAAGCTCTTATAGTCTAAATAAATATCCACTTGCACCCCAGACAGATAATGGCACCAAATTTTCAATGCAAAAACCATAGCTGCAAACTCTAGATGGTGAGTCAAATAGTTCCTCTCATGAACCTTAAGCTACCTAGAAGCGTAGGCCACAACACTACCATTCTGCATCAAAACACAATTCAGTCCCACATGGGATGGATCACAAAACACCACAAAACCATCAGTACCCTCGAGTAGGGTCAAAACTGGCGTAAAAGTCAACTTTTTCTTCAACTTCTCAAAACTACCTCCAAAAGCAAATGACCACAAAAACTTAACCTTTTATTGAGTTAACTTCATCAACAGAGCAGCAACAGACAAAAAACTCTCCACAAACCTCCTATAATACCAAACCAAGCCCAAGAAGCTCCTAATATTAATTGGAGTCGTGGGTTTAAGCCATTTCTTAACTGTCTCAACTTTTTGTGGATCCACCTTGATCCCCTCACTAGAAGCAACATGCCCAAGAAAGGTTATAGAACTTAGCCAAAATTCACACTTAGAAAATTTCCATACAACTTCTGGACCCTAAGAGTCTTCAACACAATTTGGAGGTGATTGGCATGATCTTCCTCACATTAGAGTACACCAAGTTGTCATCAATAAAGACTATCACAAACAAATCTAGAAACTGCCTGAAAATATGATTCATAAGATCCATGAACACAATCAGAGCATTAGTCAACCCAAATGACATAACCGAAAACTCATAGTGACTATGCCGAGTTTGGAAAACAGTTTTGGGAATATTAATTTCCCTAATTTTCAACTGATGATAACCCGAATGAAGATCAATCTTTGATAAACATCTAGCACTCTAAAGATGATAAAAATGTCATCAATCCTAGGAAGAGGGTACTTATACCTCATTGTCACCTTATTCAACTGACGATAGTCTATGCATATCCGAAGAAACCCATCTTTCTTTTGCATGAAAAGCACAGGAGCACCCCACAAAAAAATACTAGGATAAATGAATCCTTTATCAAGAAGATTTTTTAATTGCTCCTTTAGATCCTTTAATTTGACCAGAGCCATTTTATAAGGAGGAATAAAAATATGACGAGTATCTGATAAAGATCGATCCCAAAATCTATTTCCCTATTGGGGGATTCCAGGAAGATCATCAGGAAATACTTTAGGAAATTTATTAACTATGGGGATAGATTGCAAAGAAGGACTTTCAGATCTAGAATCCTTAACTCGAACCAAATGATATACACACCCTTTGGAAATTATTTCTAAGCTCTAAGATAGGAGATAAACCTCCTTTGGATACTAAGGAACTCCCTTTTCATTCTAAACTGGTTCATTAGGAAAGTGGAAACTGACCTTTCGAGTCCTACAATCTAAAGATGCATAGAGTAAATGAATCCAATCCATCCCTAAGATAACATCAAAATCCATCATATCCAACTCTATCAAATCCACCAATATCTCCCTATGAAAAATGGACACCACACAACCCCTGTAGATTTTTCTAACAATTATAGCATCACCCACTGGAGTAGATATAGAGAAGGGGTCTAAACTATTTTCAAGACCAAAACCAAAACGCACAGCCACATAAGGGGTCACATAATATAGGGTAGAATCCATATCAAACAAACAATAAACATCATGGGAAAAGAGTTGTAACGTACCAGTAACAAAATATGGAGATCCCTCAGATTCCTGGTGAGTAGTAAGTGCATAGAGATGATTCCTACTAGTGTCGGTACCATAAGTAGTGTCTTTTAGTGCAGGACCTAAAGAAGTGGCAATCAAAACCTTATTAGATCCAGTAGAAACCTTGGGTGAAGGACAATCTCGCTACATGTGACCAAGCTGACCACAATTATAACATTGATTCCTCTCCTTACGATCATTACAATGAATCTGCCCATAAAAATAATAGGGAGGATAAGGTGAGGGCTGATTGAGCTCCACTAGACTGAGACTGGGCACCCTATGCCTTAAGACTACTGCTAGTATGAAAATGATAATCACTGTAAGGCTTAAGATAAGGAGAACTAGCAGACGAATACAAATTTCCCTAATTCTTATTCTTAGTCCACTATCTACCATATCTCATTATTCTGCTAACCTCCACTCTGCTCTGAATACCTAAATTTCTTATTATATCTCTCTCTCATTTATACTTGCCTTTTATTTTTATCCTCTATTTATTGCATACAAACTATAAGTCTGGAGATATTTATATCATTGTTCAACATCGCAACCTTACACTTCAACACCAAATCACGGGACAAACCAGAAGCAAATTTTCTCATTTAGGACCTCATATTGGATACTAACTCTAGAGCATAATGAGCCAACTGCTGAAATTTCAGAGCATACTCCTTCACACTCATCTTACCTTACTTCGGATTAACAAACTCTTCATCCTTAGCTTTCTGCAACTCTTGAGGAAAAAAATAATTAAGAAAGGCCCCTGAAAAGTCAACCCACACAGTCTGCTCAGCATCATCACCCCTTAGAGATTCCAACTTTCCATACGACTAGCAAGTTATATTCTTTAACTGATAGGCCACAAACTCTACACCCTCCAAATAAGTAGTGTGCACCACCCTAAATATTTTCTCCATCTCATTAATAAACCCCTATGGATATTCCTCAACCTAGGAGCCTATAAAGGTTGGGGGATTCAACCTCATGAACTGGCCAACCTAAATGACCTTAGATAAATAAGAAACAAAACCAATATGGTCAGACTGACAAGACTATGATGCCACCAACTGAGTAAGTATATAAATAGACTGGCAGAAATTTACATTAGTGATGTCTCCATGAGGTGACTAAGCATAAGTGTCATCGCATGAAAAGTTTGATAAGGACTAGTAAGGAAAGGTCGAACTCCACATGGAGTATTACAATCAGGATCAGGCACTCTAGACCGGGTCTGAACTCCATAACTAGGGTGAGTCACCTCCATATTCTCCGCAGGTGGAACAAAGTTCCCAGTAAAGTTTTTATGAATATCATATCTTCAGGGATGCATGATCTGACATGTAAAAAAGCCAGGAGTTAGAGAAGTTTCTTAACACTAGACTCTAAATCCTGAATAGAGCACAGAAAGGGAAATATTTCTAAATATCTTGTAGCCTCCTCCTTATAAGTGTGATGTACTACACACCTATAAAAAGGACTTTGCTCGACACAGCTTTGTGGATACCCAATGATCCTAAGAATACTCTAATACCAAGATTATCACGACCTGAAATAGGTCCTAGTCATGACGGGTATCTCAAGCCCACCATAGACCAAAAACCACCCCCTTAGCCTAACCTCAAGGGAACAATAATAATAATAAAGAGAAAAAGCAAGCCAACAAAGCAGTAATAAAAGAAAATATATCAAATGGAAGTTCTAAGAATCCAAAATCAACAAACCAACCCATACTTGTCCATGAAAGCCTATAAAACTAGAATAACATCTAAGTCAGGACATGCCCCCGACTATGACTAAATAGAATCCAAAAGTGTTATAGCCATAAAGAAAGAACAATGAAATAACAAGGCCTTTCAAAAAATGGAGGCTCAGCACTTCATAGAAATTCAACAGACGTGCTCAGCCATCTAACACTGTATAGAAACAACAGAAAAGTCTTTGAGCCCTACATCATGAAATGTTGTAGTGTCCTAAGACGGTTAGTGGGATAAGCACTGGCATATAACTCAGGGAACGTAATAACATAATCCCATGTCCAAAATTAGTCAAAACCACATACAGAAATTTGTATATATATAGGATGTCGAGATAGGGTAAAGATTCATGAACATGAGAGTTTAAAACCATTAACCTGGATTGTGTAGCTTGATCCATTCTAAAGGTACCCATGGGTTATATAGGTTCAGCTGCTCCTACTGAAAGGGTCCCTGTGTATTTTAGTCACATGAACTAAGGAAAACACAAGGGAAAACTAAATCTACTAGGGTCAACAGCCATCCCAAAAATATATATATCAAGTGTGCACCAAGCCCATGGTCATATAGACCCCCAACGCTGGTAAATCTAGTTTTCAGTGTTCGTCTCCCGGGACTTACACCTTCACAGTGAGTTACACAAACCTCCTTAATCCAAAATTAAAATCACTTTGCATATAATTTCAATCATTAACCCAAGAGTCATTCATTAAGGCATTGCCACTTGGTATCGTCATACCAATATGCTTACAAGCTAAATTAAATATGCCAAATCAATCCACATGTCTACATCGACTCCTAAGTTTTATTTAAAATTCAAACCATGGTCACCAAGGCCATACAAATCCATTTTATATCTATTTATCCATTAATGTAATGCATTGTGTTCAAAAATAAGTTAAGTTATGCAAATTTCCATATTCAAGATCAAGTTTACTAAATGGTTGATGTTAATTCCCTCATTCCAACTATTTAAATAATGTAGTAATTCAGTGATAAAAACATCAATTTAAAGTAGGAATGGTGAATTTAAAATATGGGACAAGTAAACAATCAATAACAACCAAAATCCCTCTATCCAATTTCAAAACTCACAATTTAAATCATAAGATAATCAATTAAATTAATGACACAATGTAAAACTCAAGTTTAAGAAAGAAAAACATGCTTGAAATATACAAAAAATTCAAGTTAATTTGAATTTTGGAGCTAGAATGATGAATTCTATATGAAATCCTTGAATGTTCTTGGGTTTTAAGGTTGAGAGATAAAGAGAATGATTTGATCTTTAAAAAATTAAGGAATGAGGTATTTTATGCTATAAGGTTGTATAAGGGGTAAAAATATCAAAATCCCCTCACCCCAAGTGAAACAACAAAAACTGAACAAAATTAAAACACTAGCATGGTACGCCAATATCGTGGAGGTTAGCCTCCGTGCTATACCGATATCGAGGTAGTTAATGTCCATCACACGACCTTATCGTGGACCCTCACTGCCATGGGGTCCCAAAATTACCCCGAAACCCTTCCAAAAAATTTAAAGTTTTTCTAAAATACCCTTTCAATATTCCTAAACATAATTCAAGTCAAAAATCAATATTATGAATATGGGAGGGTTAATAACAAAATCATTAATATTTTAAGGGGTTTTATAACTTTTTTATTTTATTTGTTGATTTATAGTCTTTCTTTGATGACAGCGACCTTCATGCTAGTTTTCTTGCACTCTGACTATTTCACTAGGTGCTTGTTATTTTTGATCAACTTTACCAACAAGTTATGGATTTTAGATTGTAGTATTCTCAAGTTATATGATACCAATACAGCTTTAGAAAATGATAGATAATGCCAAAGTCAAAATCCTGACTTTAAGAATCATTTGGAAATGGTCAAACATTGTGGCTTAATTTGATAATGACCTAACATTGAGACAAGGCTGAATTCTAGGAATGTGTATTTATTAGTTACTCACTTTCAGACCTTTGCTTGTAGTAAAATATACACTGTGAAGCAGACATATATAACAACATTTCTTGACCTCTCTGACCTTGCTAAAAATTAACATCTATCCATTATACTGCTAGATGTGTATTTTGGGATCATCATTCCTGAAATAGGGCAAAAGGAGCCATGTTATGACAAACTGGTAAAAGAATAAGATTCATGTTAAACTTAAGAATTTCTGTAGCTCTTTTAGTTGTTTCCAAGCACTAGCCCATAACCTAAAATGCTGCTCTTCGCCGATACTACAAGAATTTCCAGGTGAAAAGCCCAGCCATAATAATCACCTATAGTAAAAGAATCCATCCTCTTTTCCAGTTATCTAATACAAGTCATTTGAGTGCATAGCTTGCTCTCTTTATTAGGTTCTTCGTCTTACTATGATTTCCTAAATTTTAAGTCCATCCAGTATTTGTTGTGCTTAAGGATCTGTTGTAGTTCATGTAATTGTCCTTTGTAGAAAAAGCATTTCCAACTTTTATAACTGAAAAGGAAATAGGAATATCAAGTCAATTTTCCAAATCACTCGATCGCTGAGCAAATAAAACTATTTTCTTCATTTCATTGAATGGACAACAATATTAGAAGTGCCCTTACAGTTTAAAATTTTTAATGTAAACATAGACATGATGCTTTAACAGCTGTAAAAATTGTCATTCATGATAGTGCAAAAATTTTATGTCATCTTCTGAAAAATATAACTACCTAATTTTAAGTCTTCCTGAAAAAAAAAAGATACTGCAGTAATATTTGGAAATCAATATAGCTATGTTGTGTCTTGAATGAATATTATATTTTTGGCAATGTTTACAATGGGTGATATGCTTACAATGTTTACTAATCTTTCTGCTACAGTGTTTCTAAGTGTACTTTAACTTGGTATATTTGTTCTATACTACTATGGCAATCAATACACTGACATGGAATAAGAAAGTTTCACCTTTAGTAACATTGTTAACACTTTGTTTACGATGGTTGACATCTAAGTATTGCATGTTCATCTCCTCACACCATAGATTGGGTCTCTTGTGATGAGTTTTTCTTTGTATTGCTTTTCAAGATGGATTGTCCTCCCTATGTTCTAAATAAAAATATGTTGTTGTTTAAGTGCTAATTGTGATTATTATACTCTTTTTATAGTTGTCCAAAATGACGAAGGAGATGAAGAAAAAAGTGATGAAGACATTGACCTTACTTGAGAAGACTTTTGAATTGTTGATAAATGCTTTAATATTGATCTTTTTGATATTAAATTTCTTGAAACTTATCATCACTCGTACTTGATACTATATGTGAAAACTTAACTAATCTTTGGGATTTAACATTTTGCTTTGGGGTTTAGATTACTAGTTTGTTGCATATTTTGAATTATTATTAATGAAAGATTTTGTTTTGTGAGTATATATTTGTGTATTATAATTTATTATACAGCACTGAAAATTACCCCTATGGCAACAGAATTTTTGATAATAGTTGTTAAAGCGTTGTTATAGAAGATCTATTGCAATTGTTTCAACCATTGAAAAAATTGATAATTCTACTAGCTATGATTTAATGTTATAACCGTCGTTATTGAAGACTAACCCTTTCCATAAAATCATCTATGACAATATTTAATATGTAGAAAAATATCTATTGCAACAGTTTTATTAATTTTCTCCATAAAATTTCAATAGTCCGCAAAAAATAGTCATTTTAATAAACCCCTTTCTCTCTCAAACTTATTCTCGAGCCATTTTTAATATTTCTCTCTCGATTTGCTCTCTCAACTACTCTCTTAATCTCTCAAACTATTTCTCTCTCTCAAATGATATCATATTTGATTTGCACTTTAATTTGCGATTAGGACTAATTGTATTTTTATGGGTTAAGATAAACTATATGCGATTTGCATTTTGGTGGGTTAAGATAAACCATATCCGATTTTCACTTCAATTTCAGACATCATTTGCTCTTTGATTTGCGATTAGGACTAATTTTGCACTTCAATTTCTCTCACTTTGGAAAGTCAAACCAAATTTCAGCTCTTAATTTGTGTTGGAAAGTCAGACCAAATTTGTACTTCATTTTCTCTCAAATTTGCTCTTCAATTTGGGGATTTCAAGGTCAGTGTATTCTTCTAATTGACGATTTTGATCTAATTTTTTGAGTTTCTATTTTGGTGTTTTCTTCTCCTTAGAGAATATTTGATTCCTGGGTTCATTTGATTGCATGAATATTTTTTTAATTTTTTATTGTATGAGCTTAAGTTTAATAGTAGGTGTTGCCCATAGAATAAATTCTCTTTGCAGTTATTTAGTATGTGGGACAAAACTTTGAATTTATATAGTTTTTTTGGTGTGTATGTGTATGAGACCATTTAGACATATGTGTTAACAAGGAAATTATTATGTTTTGTAAGATGAAGGTAATTCTTTAGATTTCAAGCTAACTTTTACTTATTAAGTAGTTTGACATAAATATAGGATTACTGTGTGGCTCTTAGCTAGTCTGGGGGTGTGAAAGTCATTTTAAAATTTAGCTAAATGAGTGATGGTTTGTTAGACTTTGGTCATCACAGTAGAAACATAAATGCCACAATTACTGTTAGTGGTACAAGTGGGGATTTTCTGTACGTGTCTTCGAGTTTGTAAGGTAATTCATATGGATAATCTTATGCCATTTGATATCTCTAAGAAAAAAATTCTCATGTTCGAATACCAATTTTAATACTCTGCGTGAGCCTATCTGCTCTAGCTTTCCGAGGAAAATTTATTGGAACTTTTTTGTAGAGCAAGTTCCAGTGAAGTAGTTGAGGTACAGGAATTGGAGACCTCTATTTCACTGTCATTAAAACTTATGAGTCAATGATATGTATTTTTCAATTCAGGAAGGCCCAGTAAAGCTGTTGAAGTTCACCCTTCTAAGATTGGGGGTATGGCTGATCAGTTTCTTATCTACTTCCTTTGCTATTTAAGTTGCTTCTTAGGATCAAATTGTTGATAGAATAGTTCTACTTCAAGCCCCAAGGCTGGTTTGAATCTTGTAGTTAACCATGCCTAGTAAGGTGGAGTAAGGATGGAGGTGTAGGGGGAGGGGACATTATCTGTCGAGGTCGAAGGTGAAAAATAATTTACTGTTCAATTTTTTAAAAAATAGAGTAGTTTTGCTTCTATATATTGATCATGTTGGATAGGTTTTCTTTTCATAAGTGATATTTTCATAGGTTTTTCATTGTGTCATTGTTTTTTTGTGAAACCATAAGTTGGCATGATCACATATTCGCTGCCCTTTGATGAGAAAAAAC
This sequence comes from Capsicum annuum, assembly GCF_002878395.1. Lineage (NCBI taxonomy): Eukaryota > Viridiplantae > Streptophyta > Magnoliopsida > Solanales > Solanaceae > Capsicum > Capsicum annuum. The sequence goes on along the minus strand of NC_061121.1, from coordinate 154,946,559 downwards.
TGATTCATCTAAAGGTTTTACCACATCTCGTCTCAAGGAAATCTTTTTTTGGCCTTTTCCTTGTCTTGTATATAGACTGTAGTTGAAAATTATAAGAAAATTTAAATCCCAATGTGAAGAATAAATTCTAGCCATCTTGAGCTTAAAAAAAGTCTAAGTTTATAGTAATAGAATACTTATCTTAATTATGGTAATACAATATTCTTTCTCAGACATTCAACATGTTTCAATAAACAGTGAATTGAACTTCCTAAACAGTGTTACGACAACACTCTGTCACAAGTTTACTAGTACGTAGTTCCATAAAGAGTTCTTTTTTAAAGTTTGAAAGTTGAAGTACGTTACTATTATTTTTCAAAAAATGGGAAAGCAAAGTTACAGTTTAAGAATAATATGATTATTTGATCAATTTGAATTTTCTTTTGATAAAGGTATTGTTTTTTTATCGAGAATAATATGATTATTTGATCTGTTTAAGAATAATTGATATTTGATCAATTTGAATTTACCTGCTCTATCTAAATTTTTTCAAGCATTTAATACAGAGTAGTTACAATGTTGGACATAACAACTCAAAATTGGTGAAACATCCTGGGTTTTGACCCTTAGAAAATTTCCTGGAATTTCCATTCTCTAGACCCAATACGACTCATGGGTACGAGCCGTATGTTGGTGTATGAATGGTATGGTCCTATAGTATGTTGATCGGTGTTAGTTGGTGGTATGGTTTTGGTCATTAGAATGGGTACGACTTAGAGGTATAAGTCATAGGGCTTGGTACGAGTCGTACCAGGGACTCGTATGGTGGGTAGTGTTTGATCCTCCTGGTATACTGGATAGTGTTTGATCCAAGGGCTGAGGCTTGGATACGAGTGGTTGGTACCGATCATATGGGAATGGTACGACTCATATGGATCATTCGTATCCCTATGATTGGATTTTGTGCAACTTAAGTGGAGGCATTCTGGATATTTCCCTACTTACACTAATTAGGACCCCCGACTTCTAATATACTTAGGAGGTTATTTACCCTATTATTCTATTCATTAACACTTAGAAACTATTCCAAAACACTCCATAATTCTCTCAAGAGCTTTTGGGGCAAGAAGGCTAGGGTTTCATCTTGAGGATTGCTTTAGGGCTTGTCTTGGTGATTTCTTTCCATCAATTCTTCAATATAAGGCATGATTCTTTTCCCTCATTGTAATTTCAAATAAAGGTATGATTTATATGATTGATTTCATGATTTCACTATTTCATTGTTATGGTTTTCAACTATTATTTGGGGGTTTTGATATTAAATGCTTGGTTATGGTTTCCTATGGTTTTAATTATGCTTTTATATGCATTAATGGTAGATTTGGACAATTGGATTGTTTGCTAATAGTTTAATGGTATTTGAAATTGGTTTTGGTTATATTATTCCCCCAATGTGTTTAATAAAATGCCTATAAAGATATGTTCATTGCATTGACTTCTTTTAATGGAACTATTGCATGTTTTAAATTTGGTAAAGAAATTATGCATGGTTTAAATGGTTTGAAAAGGATAAAGGATAAATGGTTATGTTGTGGTGAACATGGAAGTCTCCCAAGTTGTTTAATATGGTATATGGAAGGGCACTTAAAAATCCCTTTAACCTAAATGGTTTGACTATGGATATTACTTGTAAGTAAGGGGTGGTTTGACGATACCACTAATATTGGCCCTGGTTAATAAAATGGTAAATGGATTGGTTGGTCATTTGGAAAAGGTTTTAATTTGGCATTAGTGGTGGGATGTATAGCAAAGTCATGGAAGGTGGCAGTCCCGAGGAGACCAAAACTGGAAACTCGTATTTCCCGATATGAGGATTGGTCTTAGTGGACTGTGTGCATGATGTCACACTATTAGGGGATGTACAAGTCATCCCATGGGATACTTCCTTGGTCGAGCAGCTACACGCACTGGGGCCCTTTCGACTGGGGGAGCTGAACCCACATAGCTCGTGGGAGGTTTAGGACGACTAAGCTACACAGCACAGGCAAAGGTTTTAAATGCATGCTAAACCCGGACCCCCTTTCCCGACATGGTTATATATATTTATATATATATGTATGTATGTTTGTGTGCATTGGATGGTTTTACTTGGTTTACAACTGGCATTATTTTATCCTTATCCTGAGATTCATGCTATCGGTCGCTCGCTAACCCGTCTACTAGCGGTTGTATACCTATGCTATGCAGGAATCGACCTTTTGACTTCTCCTATGTAATGATTAACTCAGGGACAACATTTGGACTGAAGTGGTAAGCTTTCATTTTTTTTGGAAGGCATCATTTCATGTTATGGATATTGTTAGACGTTTTGACTTTATTTTGGATATTAGTTTTGGCCATGGTTGGGGCGTGTCCCAATCGGATTTGTTTACTCTTTTGGTTAGAGGCTTTGTGGTACTTCTGGGAGTTGGAATGGGCGGGATCGGTATTGGTATTTGTCTTGGCATCAATATTGGTGTTGGGGCTTACACCCTTGGACGATATTGTTGGTTGTTTCATCGAATTACATTTTGGGATTGATTATCAATGGGACAAATATTTTTTTTGATGTTATTATGTTCTTCTTGTAAATAAGAAATACACTACTCCAGCTTAGGAAATCATTTGAGAGACGAGACAGTTACTTGATGCCATAGACAATGAAAAAGGGAATTTATCTCAGGTATTATAGATGAAGTTACTAATACTTGAAACTACGTCAAATAACAGATAACAAAGTATGCCTTTATTAATTTTCAAATCTTTATTCTATAAGAAGCCTAAATCTGATCCAAGAATAGAACCCATAGAATGGTCCATTAATAGATCCTAGAAGATACAGCTTCTTCTAGTACAGAATAGCCACTTGAAAGACACACATATACTCTAAAAAGTTTTTGAAAAAATATCCTTGCACCCGCATAAAGCCTTCAGTTGTTCCACTATGAATATCTACTTGTCAAATAACATGTTAAGTCTTTTTTTTTTTATTTGAGAGAGTATTTTAATCAACTTATTTTTGGAAATAAACATTCAACTAAGTACAACTAAAATCAGTCATAGTTGGAGATGAAGTGCTATAAATACCAGAAGAGACATGGAATCTATCTCCACTAGGTGTCGTCGGCACACCTCACTCTGCCATGTCAATAATTATTTATCCTGCCAGTTTTTTTAAACTTAGCATGTTCTTAACATATACTCATAAATAGAAGGCATACAGTACTAAAAGATACCTTCAATTTTGTAGTGCAAGTGTAGCACTTGAAGGAAGAGAGTGATAGCAGCACTCGGCGCTACAAACAAATGAGATATCTTACCGGTTCTAGCAGCCTTCCAAAAGAAACCTCAAAACCTGCCGAGTTTACTATCTAGTTAGGATGTAGAAGAGACATAAAAAAAAATCTTTAAAAATTGAAATGAGACAGGACGACATTAAAGGGAGATACGATTGGAGAACATATTACAAAACATTATTTAGAAAATCATTTATGTTCTCAATCCTTTCATTAAGGTAAAAAATTTGCAGTTAGAAAATGGATGCAATGTTACAAATGCTACCTAGGAGCACACTGGAAAACACAGTTACATCAAGTCCTCTAATGAATTATTTTACCTCTTTCGATAAAACATATATCCACTGTTCAAGTATATACATAAACACATATGTACAACTACATTATCGTTCTATGAACATACATACACAAAGAGACATACATGATACTCCAATTTCTTAGTCTAATATTTTTTGGGTTATCCTCTACCGTCATTTAAAAAACAAACAAATAAGTAAAAAAGATTAAATTTACAACCAGTGAACTGATCTGAGTACTGAGAAGTGAGAAACATCTTAGCAGATGCAAAACCACGGTATAAAAGGAAGTTATGCAACACCATAATACCTTATATATCTTGTGGTAAAACACTTCCAACAATCTTAGTTCAGTATCTAGCAATGACAATCCAACCTGCACCATAACATAAAATAAGATGAGTATCTTGTAATAGAACAGACAAGGTTAGTTTTTCACATCTCTTCCACAACATATTTTATAGACTTAATACTTATTTATGGATATGGGGATAAAGTTCAAAGGCATCAAGTTCTAAAGCACATGAAAACTCTAAAGTACCTTTATTTTCAAGTCATTAAGAACATCTCCTATGATACTATGTTTTGGCAATTTGATAGAATAGATATTTTGCGGAAATTTTGACTTTTGAAAGAGAGTCGCCACTTAATTTTGAAAAGGAATTAAGAAACCTTTATAAAAGTTAATTCAAACGATTCAAAACAGGAAAATCGTTTTAAGTTAGAGATTCTAGATAAGCGGTTCCTATTAACATTTTAGGAAGGTACTAGGCACCTAAAACGTCCGCTAACTTGCGGTTATCCTTAATATTTGAAAGTCTTCTTTTGATTAACTTCGAAAAGATTAATTTATTGAAATAGTGATTTAATTTTTTTCAAAAAAAAGACGTGTAAAATAGATTTAGGTGACTTAGTAGGGATTTTAACTAAGTCTAAATAAAACTAATAAAAAAATAAACACATAAAAGGGGAAGGGAGGAGAAAGTAAAGGATATAGGTCATTAGGCCCAAATCAACGAGACCTATCCTAGTCTAATTGGGCTTCCAACCCATTTCACCTATCCTAAATTCGAGCCTTTGGCTCGAGTCTTGCTCCACCTATATTAAAAACAACTTTGGCTTCGAGGCCGAAATGAATTAATAAATAAATAAATAAATAAATAAAAAGAAGACAATAATAAAAATTGAGACTTTTCAAGTCTTTTAGTGACCTCATCAATGGGTTTTGACCCATTTTCTTTCTTTGTCTATCTCCTAGCACCCGCACGCCATGTAGTGGACTTTGGATTTAAACTTCGAACTTGATTCGAAGGGGTGAGCCTCATTTACCCATTACAAAATGCAGGAGGAGAGTAGTCCATTTAGACTCGAGATATTTTTTTGCATGCAAAGAAAAGATAAAGAAATTAATATATGTTCAAGGCATAAAAGTGACATATTTCAAAGTAAAAGAAACTATCAAGAACCATTTTCTGAATGACAAGAATAAGCACACTTGCACAAGAATGAGAGTCAACAAATAAAAAATGCAAAGCAAAAGTTTCACAATCATACTATGCATGAGTCAAAAATATCCAAATAATTTTATTTAACCGCAAAAGTTTGAACTTTCTTATCATTTTGAAAAGACAACATGCGAACAAAGAAGAATAAACATCTTAGATGAAAAATAAAGCTAGCACTTCATATCTTATATGAGGTTTTTGAAATCCATTAAAATAATTAGTAAGCAAATGACAAATTCTTGACTTAACTAATTACTATTTTT
>NC_061121.1:154893254-154941081 GCF_002878395.1 Capsicum annuum | reverse complement strand
TATTAAGGCGCAACAAATAATAATAACTATTCTTCCAACATAAAATAAACAACTTTACATGCTAGAAAAAAAACATATCTACCAACAATAAGTTTAAACAAGACATGGGTATTGTTTTTCAAATAAAGATCTAAACTTTATTCAAAATAATCAAAGAATAAAGTAAAAAAAAATAATCAATATTATCTATTCTTTTCAACATAAAGGAGATAACTTTACATGCTAAAAACAAATATATCTACCAACAATAAGTTTAAACAAGACATGGGTATCGTTTTTCAAGTAAAGATCTAAACTTTATTCAAATAATCAAAGAATAAGATGAAAAGGCAAAACATTCAACATTAACTATTCTTCTAAATATAAAGAAAATAACTTTATATACTAAAAACAAATGTATCCAACAACAATGAGTTTAAAAAAAAGCATAAATACATCTTTTAAGCAAAGATTAAAACTTTATCCAAAATAATCAAAGAATAAAGTCAAAAAAGGCACATATAATTATTGGTAGCTCATTTTTATATCATGAACATGAAAATAATTAGAATATCGATACCACAACGTCCTAGGGCCTTCAAGGCCATCTACAACATACAATCCCAACAAATAAAATTATATCTATGAACTACGAAGAAGAAAAAAGATGAAGAGAAAAATGATAATAAAAACTAAAATAATAAAAAAGGAAAAAAGAAGGTGTGTTTACCTTTTGGGGGGCAGCAAAATGAGACTACGAGCGTCGTTGGAATCAACCACCATCGAAAAACGTCGCCGGCCACTCAAAAATTTTGATTAGCCGATCAACTTTATGAAACAAAAATTTTTACTAAATAAAAATAACTATTTTTGCTCAAAAGGATTTTCACCTTTCTAGCCTTTTTTTTCCTTCTCCCCTTTTCTCTCTACCAAAGTATTGGCAGTATTTATAGGAGAGAATGAGGTATTTTTTTTCCTCTTCCACCAATGTGGGAGAAAAGTATTTATTGGAAAGGATAGAGATTTATTTCTTGTCATCTACCAATGTGGGAGAAAAAACATTTAGGGGGGTTTTTAGAATGTAAAAATTAAAGATTAAGTGAGGTGGAAGATAATGTGGGGAAAAATAGTATAATGTAGTACAATCTTTGAATTTCAAAATTAGAAAAGGACAAAGTTGGGGGGAACAGTACAATTTAAATTTATTTTTTGGTGGAAATTGAGTAAAATTTATGAGAGTTCTTGAGAATTTTGGGGTTATTTAAAATATAACCCCAATTGGAATTTAAAATTTAGTCATATTTATTTATTTTGACCAAATTAAAAAATAATTGACGAATTGCATTGCAATTATGACCAATTTTCAATTATGGTCAAATCTAATAGATTGGCTAAATTAAATTAAAATTCGATACAAATTAATACCTTTTTTTTATCCCGAGCTTCTTGATTTAATAAAATGAATGCATATTTATTCAAATAAATTATTTTTGAAAATAAATTATATTTAAATTAAAATTTTAATCATTTGAATTTATTGTCAAGATAAGCCTTACTTAAATTCGATATTTTGTAAAATAAATATTTAAGTAACAGATTATATAATCTCGTATAACTGAACACGATAGTATATAATCGCTACTTAAAATGACAAAATCACGTACGAAAAATATTTTAAGTTTTTTTTATTTGAATGAAATAATTATTTTGGTTTATTAAAAACTGAAGAAACTCAGGATTAAATTTAGTCGTGGATGGCAAAAATTAGGTGTCAACAATAAATACTCACTAGAAAATGTCAGTCCAAGATTATATTACAGAAAGATGATGTAAAAATATGTCATAAAATCATAAAGAATGTCTTTCATCACTCACTTCATCCTTGGCAGCATTATAAAAAGTAACTTTGAGAGTAATTAAGCCCTGCAGCTCTGGTAAAGGAATATTCAGGATCTCAACAACGATCTTAACAGAAATCTTAACAGGTTCTGCAAATTCAAAATTATTTTGATTGCCGAAAGCTTTACTGATCATAATTAGTTGTCCAGCACCACACTGAGTTACACAGCCACACTAAGGAAATTAGGAAAACCAAATACCTCCTTAGTTTTACTTTTATTTCCTTATTAGTCTATTTTAGGATAACACAATTATATATTTCCTTAATGATAAGTTTTTACAAGAAAAACTATTGATTCAACTAGTTAAGATTTAAGCAATGAGGTTAAAGACCAAATTTTCACCTCTCGAAACCTTTAGCCATGAACTAAAAAAGGTTCACACAAAAAGGAATCTAACGTGGGTATAACACCAAAATCTCATCGCAGCTTAAGTTCTCATTTAACAATTTATCATTAAGTGCATAGGAAAATTTAATTAATCATGTAATTCTAATCAACCACCAGAATTACTACTTAGCCATTCGCTCCTAAAGGTCTATAATTAACTCAAATAGGATATTAAATGCGCAGTTAATGTCCCAAAGTTTCTGAGGTTTTAACCATTGTGCTCAAGAAAATTAGTTCACAAAACTCACTAGTTGATATAGAAACCCCAGAGAGCTTATCCATGAATTCATTTCTCAATCCAATTAAAGATAATTTCTCAACTAAGAGAATCCACAAACAACAGAGTAAAAGCAAACATAATTTGGCAACTAATGTAACTTGAAAATTAAAGCGCAATAATAGTTGATCAAAAGACATAAGTCATCAATAAATTGGCCACTTCTAATTTTCATTAAAATGTGGACCAAAACCTAGTAATCAAAGTGAAGGAGAAGAAAACCCCCAAATAGAAACTCAAAAAATTAGGTCCAAATCGTCAATTAGAATAACACGCTAACCTTAAAATCTCCAAATTGAAGTACAAATTCGGTACTTTTTAACATAAATCAATGGCTAAAATTTGGTCTAAAATTGCAAATTAAGAGAGAAGTTATTTATCTTACAAATCGAATTGAGAAGTTGGGGTCGCTGAGCCTATAACTTTCGCAGTCTGAAATTCAATCAACTTTCGTAGTCAACTTTCAAGATCGCTAAAATCCCCTCTTCCAGTTTGTCGAAGTTGTAGAAGTGGATTCGTCGAAGTTATAGAAAATGAACTGTTTGTGGGTATACAAATCGTGATCTGAAGTGGAACAATCTGTTTGTGGGTATAAAAATCGCGGTTTTGTGTGGTTTGATTGAAAGAAATTATTTGAGAAAGAAAGTGTCAAAATAACTGAGAGACAAATAATAAAACCGACGCAATAGCTTTTTTTCGAGATTAAGTGTTGCAATAGATTACTTTTTGGCGATGGTTTGAATAACCATTGCTATAAGCCTAGCTATTGCAATGGTTAATCATCATTAGCAATGGTTATAACGTTAAACTGTAGCAATAGAACTATGAATTTTTGGCAACGGTTTCAACCGTTGCGATAGACCTTTTATAGCAACGCCTAGGCAACTATTGCAAAAAAAGTTTGTTGCCACAGGGGTAGTTTCTGATAGTGTCAAAACCATGCATTTATAATCAATCAATGCCATTATGAAAATATAAATTCAAGGAAAAGAGCTACATGCCTTGATTACCAAGAAACTTCAGGAAGACAACACCCTTAGGATCCTAGATAACTACCTCCTTGAACCCTAGTATTGACTTGAAAAGTGGAATTTGTGAGAGAGGATTTTTTAGAGTGAAGTAATGGATGTTATGTATTGAAAACTAATGGAAATAGGCTAATATAGTGTTTAGAGGTTGTTTATAGGTGAAAGGACTTCAATACCCCTCCTACCAAGTGAACAAAACTGAAAATTGTCGAATTTAAAGCATTAACACATCGCGGAGGGTAACCTCCACGATAAACTCCGTGTCGTGCTGCTATCTGTTACGCCCCAAAATCTGATCCCCGGGATGCCACACGATGCTCCGAACTACAAGTAGTCCTGAGCTAACCCTGGCTGCCTTTTCTAAATCTGAACCTCAAAATAGGGGAAAATATAAATGAAACAAATCACAATATGTACGGAAAACTGTCTGAATCATTTGGGTATATCTGAATCATCCTAATCTCAAAAGTCTGATAAAATAAATGCTGAAACTCTGTAAACTGAAATAGAAATCTGAATACTAAATCTGGTAGTCTGACAAGCCTCTACTATCTGAATTTAGAGAGCCACTGGGACATGCCCCAGCTGACTCAACTGCCTAAAATAAATGATGGAACATATAATAATAAACTGAAAGTGTGAACATCTAAGTCCCCGAACTATGAGGACTCACCAAATGCAGGAATGTAGAAGAGATGCTCGAAGATCACTCACGTTGTTGAGACTGAGCACCTGAACCTACATTATGAGACAATGTAGCACATAAATATATATGTGGATCAGTACTTTGAAAATGTACTGAGTATATGGGGGATGGGGGTGCATGCAATAAGTAACAATATCATCACAGTTTATAAAATCATGCATGCTAAATGTAAATAATGACTCACATAAGCTGGAATCTATGAAATGCTGAAATCTGTAATAATAAGAAGCAAAACATACTTTCTAAATCTCGTGAGCCATTACACTTAGTTCTGAAGTCTGTAAAATAGCTTATCCTAGGGCTTAAAATCTTAAAACCATAGCTTCTGAAACATATTATTTTATCTTGAATCTTAAAATCAATAGACTGTTAAAGAGTGGGGGACATCTGTTGGGAGGTTCTTCTAACCGACATACACTATGTGTGCATCCACGGAGTCCCATGACTGGCCCCCGTTAGGTAGGGTTGTTCTACCCTTACCATCAGAATAGAACTTCTATCTTAGTGATCACAATCTGAGTCATCCACGTAGAAGTAGAAATAAATCTGAATCTTATGCTGGCACGTAGTTTTGGGTCTGAAATCGTAGTAACCTATCCATCTCAGTGCTAAATATTACTCCCATTCTTATGCTCAAAATCTTAAGAAATCCATTTCAAAAATAGCACAAAGGTTTACAAGAAAACCAATTATGCTTTTCTTTCTTTAAATCTCAAGTTATCTGAACAAAATGAGTAATCTTTGTCAAAATTTGTGAGTAATCTTATCTGAGGATGTTCATAACACAATAATCTTGAAATAACAACCTTAAATTGGGGCTTAATGACCTAAGCATCAATCTCATGTTAAAACATCTAAAAATCCATGCTTGATAATGTAAACACTTATAATTCATCATAAAATCTGGAAATTATTGGACAATGCATAGAAATATAAATAAAGTCATGTAATTCAACTTCTAAATCATGGGAAATCTCATAATCTTGCAAATAATGATAATGGGTATAAACCCTAACTTAAATTTCATGGAAAAACATATAAAATCAAATAACTTTATAATTTAAAACAAGTTTTGGGAACAAGGATGAAAGAATTATCCTTGTTCAAACCCCACATACCTTGTTGGATGATCTAGATGCTAGAACTTCAATCTTAGATCTTTATTGATGTTTTGGAGATGACTTCTCAAAGTTCTTGAATTGGAAATTCTCAATCTTGAATTGTCTTGGAGGATTAATGGAGAAATTTGGATTTCTTGGGAAGAAGTTTGATGAACTAGGGTTTGCTTTTGAGAGAAAAGTGATGAAATAAGCATAAAGTACCTTAGTATATGATTAATGAGGTGTTTTGGATGGATTGGGACCTTGGGGATTGACCAAATACCTCCTTCAAACTTTTATACGAAATTCAAAAAACATACAGTTTCCCGATCTAGGTGGCCACCGCGATGTACCATTATCGTGGTGGCTCATTGGAAATCGACGAATGGAAAATAGACAGAATTCGTGATGTGGAGACATCGCGGTGCCTCTTTAGAATATCATTTTGGCACATGGCGTGATGCGCCATTATTATGCTAGACCTCTGAAAATTGACAAACAGGAAATTGACCCTTTTTTGCGACGCACCAATATCGTGGAGGGCTACTGAAATGGGATAATTGGAAATTTGGCTCTCTTCGTGACACTCTAATATCGCGGAGGGCCACTGAAAATTGACAATCGTCATTTAAACTTGCTACACGACACGCTATTGACCGAAATAACGGTGTTTTATGACTAGAACTTAAAATAGCCATAACTTCTTATCCGATTATCGGATTTATGTGAATCTTATATCATTGGAAAGCTAATTCAATTTTCTACACAATGGAAAGTCAAAATCTAAGAAATTCTATACAAAATAAATAGAATTTATTTTGGGAAGCTATCCCTTAACATTCTAGGGACAAATTTAAGCTAGAAAAATCGTGGGGTATTACACTATCGCGGATCATTACCGCTCTTCACAAAAATGCTCATAAATTTTTGCTCGGGTATCGAATTAAGGTAAAATTGGATGCGTTGGAAAGAAGACACATTTATCTATCATTTGGTGGGTCTTGAGCCCTAAAATTCCACATATTCTAGAAGTTATACACGTTCAAAGTTGACCCTTGTAGAATCGAATTCCAAAATTTGGTCGATAATAAAAATTCTTAACTCTACTTCACTCTAAGTGCTTACTACGAATATTCTTCCCTTCAAAGGCACTTTTCACTCTAGGATAATGATCATGACACTTATATTTATATAGAAATAATTGGATTCAAGTTTATATATGTAGAAACAACGATTCGAATTCTAGCCAAAAAACGCGGAGTGTTACATATCTAAACATGGATAAAGCTTAAATACCAAATCTATGGATAAAAGCACAGAAAATCATCACACAAAACTAGCAACGTAGGACAAAAGCAAAAGCAGGATAGGAAATGAACAACATTGTTCATTCACCTCACAAACAACTTTATTTACAAAGAAATCATCTTAAGCAAAAAATGAAAAACACAACATTAATACAAAGAGTAGTTGGGTTTTGTGTCACATGAGACATTACAACTGTGGTAAATAAAAATAGGACTAGAAGTTTTAGCTACCAAAAAACATCACTAAAAAATAGGGGTAGTTGGGTTTTGTGTGATATGAGCTACTTAGCGGTGATTTCTAATGAAGAGAGAGACATCTACTCAATATTTGCAAAAGAACAAGCAAAATAAAAGGCATAAAGGAGAGATAAAGAGAAAACAGAGAAGAGATGGGAAATAAAAAATACTTATAGAGGAGCTTAAATTTATGTAGGTATGGAGTGTTGCTACGGTCCCTTGGGGATAAACCCCAACCACTTGACAGATGGAAAGAATGGTCAGCTCAAAGAAAGAAAAACAGATAAAAACAAAAGAGGAAAACATTATCGGGTGATAAAGAAGATAATAAATAGAGCCACTAGACAATAAAGATAGGAGTGAGATGAAAGCAGATCCACATAAGGAAGCAACAAAGCTACAGATTCATCCATGGTGGAAGTATTTTGAGCAGAAATGATAAGAAGTTGAAGAAGAGAACTAAGCACTCTTACACATTTTAAGTTTTGCGTCTATTAGGAAATACTTTGTATTCCTTAGGTTTGGTTCGGGTCTAATTTTTAGGTCAAATCATTTTTTTATTTCCTTTTTGCAGACCGGTCGTCTGCCTTTTTGATTGATTTATAATAAAATGGTCTTGGGCCTAAGATTTAATTAAAAAAAAAAAGTTTAATAAGACTTGGACATTTAAGAAACTCAATCAAAATCACACTAAAAAGCCATTGCTTATGCAAAAGTTAAGGCACCCAGTGTGTCACCATGATTTAAGGCGTGACATAAGTAAATCCCCTACCTCTTCCTCTCTCCTTCCTCATCCCTACCTCTCTTCTCGTTCGTTACCAATTTTTTCTCTTTATTGCCTCTACCTCCTTCCCCAATCCTTCTCAACAGTAAAAACTCTACTTTCATATCCCACAACAATAACTATAATAGTTGTAAGAATGATTGAGAAGTTGTTACAATAAATTTCAGAAGGTATTACCATAAATAAATTAAAAGTTTATTGCAGTAATTTTGGAAGCCAAGATGAGAGAAGCGAGGTTGAGATGATTTAGTTATATGATGAGGAGGGGCATGGATGCCTCAGTGCAAAGGTGTGAGAGATTGGATAGGGATAATTTCAAGCGAGGTAGAGGTAGACCAAATAAATATTGGAGGAAAGTGATTAAACATGACACGGAACAACTCTAGCTTATCGAGGACATGACCCTAGATAAGAAGTTGTGGAGGAGGCAAATTAGGGTAGAAAGTTAGTATTAGTTTAGGATATTGTATCATTTGTTGTATTACTTGATGTATCTTGTATATGGTATCATTTGTTGTGTTGATTTCTTTTATATCTTGTCCTTTTACCATTCTCTGTCTAGATTATTTTATTTTTGAGTAGGGGGTCTATCAGAAACAACCCCTCTATCTCACATCCAGATCCCACTTGGATAGAATCTACTTGATATGTTGTTGTTGTTGTAATTTTGAGTTTGTTGTATTCTTTTATGGGATTTTCTTTCATGAGGAGGGAAGAAAAAGAAAGAAGAAATGAAGAGAGAGGAGGAAGAGAAGAGGGAAATTTTAAACTTCAAATTTGATATTGAGTTTTTTTAAAAAAATTGAAGTAGTAATTTTTACATAAATTCACACTCCAATTCACTTAGGGGTCATCTGGTGTAATGTATAAGAGATAAGTAATCCCAGAATAAAATAAAGGATCATTTTATCCCATATTTGATTGGAAAGATTAATCAATATTGGGATAACTTATCCCACCATTTACACCATAGTGATGGAATAACTTATCCCATATGCGTGGTGGGATAAGTTATCCAAGACAACTAATCCCGGGATAACAATTTTCTAACCAAACGACCCCTAATATTATTATACTAGATACCGTAGCCCGTGCCAGCACGGGCCCAACATATGTTATTTACGTTATCTCAATTTATGTAGCACAAATAGTATTTGGAGTGTCAATCAAATTAATATAAATTTTTAAATAATTTAAGTTGCTAATCATCGTGATTTATAATATCTTTTATGTAATTTAGTAATTTATTTTACTTGCTTTGTCCCAATTTTAGAATTTAGTGAGTCAATCAAATATTTTTTACTAATATATTTTTTTAAAATATTTAAGTTGTTAATCTTTGTGATTTTAATATCTTTTAATGTAATTTTAAATAATTTATTTTACTTGCATTATCTCAACTTACATGACACTATTAGAATTTCAAAAGTCAATCATATTTTTTACTATATGTTTTTAAAATATTATAAGATGTTAATAGTTATGACTTATAATTATTTTTTTGCACAATTTTTAGATATATAATATTTTACCAAAATAAAGTAAATAAATTAAAATAAACAAAGTATTAAATTTTCAACACATGTTATTATAAATTATTTCATTTAAGTATTATAATATTAATAATATTTAATAAAAGGGTAGTTTTCAAAATGACTACTAAGTTACTCAAAGTTTCACTTATTATTATTCGAGATTTTTTTTAGCTGCTTCAATCGTAATTTTAATGTATCGCCTCTAATTAATTATTATAAGTCATTTAAGTATTAAAAATAAATAACATTGAATAAAAAATAATACAAATATTTTTGACATTCGAGAGTCAGCCAAATTTTATGATTGAAGGCGAAACAGATATGTTCTAAATGACTTGTAATACCTAATAAGAAGTGATATAACAAAATTATTATAAGAAAATATTTGTTAAAAAATTTTAAATGAGTTTCATATAAGATATCATGTTAATTTAAAACATCAAAAATTAATTTATTATTTTATATCAATTTTATATTTATTAAATATTACTCCCTCCATCTCAAATTATATGTCGTTATTTGATCGGACACGATATTTAAGAAAAAAGTATTGACTTTGTTAAAGTTACAAAATTACTTTTCTTAAAGAAAAGAGTAATAGTATTTAAAATCAAGTGGAATCACTTTTAATTGAAAAGACAAATAAAAAAATGAGTAATAGTATTTAAAATCAAGTGGGATCACTAAGGATAAAATTGTAATTGTGTCTTTAAAAACTTACCAAATAAGAAAAGACGACATTTTTTGGGGGATAGACCAAAAAAATAATGGCGACACATAATTTGGGACGAAGGGAGTATTAAATTTTTAATACCTAAATGACTTATAATAATTAATTAGGAGTGATATAGTAAAATTACGGTTGAAGCAGCCGAAGTAGACTTGTCATAAATGTCTATTTTACCATTTTTATTAAATATTATTAATTTTCTTATATGTAAATGTCTTACAATAATTAATTAGGGGTAGTACAGTGAAATTATGAAGCAAACATACTTGTGAATTTTTTTAAATGAGTCTCATATAGGATGTACTATTAATTTAGAACATCAAGAATTAATTTATTATTTATATCAATTTTATTATTCATTAAAAATTATTAATTTTTTAATATTTAAATGACTTATAATAATTAATTTAAGGTGATATAATAAAACTATGATTGAAACAGTTGAAACAGACATGTTATAAATGTCTATTTTACCTTTTTTTAATTAAGTATTATTAATTTTCTTATATATAAATGACTTAAAATAATTAATTAGGGATAATATAGTAAAATCATGGAGCAGCTGAAGCAGGTAAAGAAGCAGGCATGTTGACGAAGAGCTTTATCATTTTATATCAATTTTATTTTTTATTAAATATTTAATAGCTAAATGAGTTATAATAATTAATTAGGGGAGATATAGTAAAATTACGGTTGAAGCAGCTGAAGTAGACATGTCATAAATATTTATTTTACCTTTTTTATTAAATAGTATTAATTTTTTTATATGTAAATGTCTTACAATAATTAATTAGGGGTAAGATAGTGAAATCATGGAGCAAACCTATTTGTGAATTTTTTTTAAATGGGTCTCATATAAGATGTCCTATTAATTTAATACATCAAAAATTAATTTATCATTTATATCTATCTTATTATTTATTAAATATTATTAATTTTTTAATACCTTGATGACTTATAATAATTAATTTAATATGATATAATAAAACTACAATTGAAACAGCTGAACCAACATGTCATAAATGTCTATTTTAACTTTTTCTTAATTAAGTATTATTAATTTTCTTATATATAAATGACTTAAAATAATTAATTAGGGATAATATAGTAATCACGGAGCAGCCGAAGCAGGTGAAGAAACAGACATGTTAACGAAGAGCTGCCTGCTTCTTATTAAATATTATTAATTTTTTTATATGTAAATGTCTTACAATAATTAATTAGGGGTAATATAGTAAAATCATGGAGCAAACATATTTGTGAATTTTTTTAAATGAGTCTCATATAAGATGTCCTATAAATTTAATACTGTTGGACAATAAAATTCTCCAGACCGAAAATAATAATCGAGACAAGAAAATTACTGCAATAATCAATTTATAGATTTTAATAAGTGAGTGTTACAATCTCTATGATTCCTCTGATTCGCCTTTTCAACTATAAATTCAAGGGCTTCGAGCTTGATCTTGAACATTAACTTGAACTTGAGGGATTTGATCTTGACTTGTGCTTGAATCCAAGGGCTTAGTAACTTATTCTTGAATCTTATCGTCTTGATCTTGATCTTGAACTTGATTTGAAGACTTGATGAACTTGATCTCGACTTGTACTTGAATTCAAAGGCCTTTGAGCTTGTTCTTGAATCTTGTAGTCTTGATCTTGAAGCTTGAACTTGTTCTTGAAATTTTGAGCTTGTTCTTGAACCTTGAACTCTCGATCTTGAAATCTTGAGCTTGTTCTTAAGCCTTGAACTCTTGAGCTTGTTCTTGAACCTTGAACTCTTGAGCTTGTTCTTGAATTTTTAGAAAAATCTGTTACTTTGATCCACGAGCTCTCTCTTGATTCTTGTTAAACTTATTGGTCCATTTTCTGAATTATGAGGCCCCTATTTATAGTTGTAGGAAATAAAAAGCCATGATAAACATGAACTTCCTTTGGCAAATCAGATTTGACATGACATTTCTTATGGTCTTTTAATTTACTGCATCATTTTGACACGTGGCATGGTCTCATTGGCTCCTTCACTTGACTTGGCATGCCACATCATTTGACATGTGGCACCAAAATAGACCTCTAGCATATGATGATATCTTGGGCTTGCTAAAGTGGACTCAGTCCCAAATTAATATGATGAAATCTTGGACTTGATAAAGTGGGTTAATCATTTTTTAACCCAAATTAACAGATTAACCCAATTGTGGTTGGACTTTAATTAAATCCATATATGTTTGGATTAAATAACTAATCCAATTACATTAATCCACAATATTTATTTGGGATTAATATATTTTAAATTTAATATTATCCAAATTTCGTATGGATAAAATTTTATTGCTTACCAAGTTCCCCCTACTTCAAGACTAATCAAAACATTAGATATTTGAAGACTAGGTTTGAAGTAACAACTTATGCTTTGATCAATGACAATTTATATTATGTAATTTTACATGTTAGATCGGATGATGTTCAAAGATTAAGAACATTATTTAATTCCATAAAATTTGACTACCCATGATAATAATAATGACAATAATAATTTTAATGCCCTCACAAATTATTTAATTATATGGTAGCAAATTCAATTCCATATTGGAATTAGCAGTATTCGGTCATACCAACATCTTACTCCCTTTTTAAGCATATAAACTAGTTTGTTGTTTATTTGTCATTCATTTTTTTTTAACATTGCCATCCAAATAGGACTCTATAGCTCCATTCGTTTCCACGTGGTAACCATAAGCAAAACAACAACAAAATTAAAATTGTTGCGCTGCCCTTACGAAGTCTTAGAATCCTAGTTGGATTATATCAATCCATTTTGACTTAGACTAGGATTACCAAGGTTAGCATCCACCGCCCCTATACACCTATAAATACCCCATGTATACTTTTTTTTTGGTACCATTAAAAGCATCAACAATTTGCAAGGTCAATTAGAGAAACCTCTCATCCGAATTTCAAGAATTTAATATTGAGGTATTTTTTTTCTCTTTTTTTATCATCTCTTTTTTAATAATAGCTCATGCATGGTTAGACTATATATATTTTTTATTTGCTCAAGATAACGTCTTTCATGCAAAGACACTAATCATATGGTGCAAAGGGATGAATATTCGTCCTTGTACCAAGGAAGGTAATCTCATGGGTAATCTTATGATACATAGGGATGTATTTTCATCCCCTCCATAAAAAAGGTAAAAGGTAACTTTATGGCAGTCTTATGGCAAAAGGTGAACGGTAACTTCATGATAGTCTTATGGTAAAGGTAAAAGGTAACTTCATGGTAGTCTTATGACAAAAGGTAGCTTCATGATAGTCTTGTGGCTCCCTCCATAAGAAAGGTAACTTTATGGTAATTTATGGCGTATAGGGATGACTACTCGTACTCGCCATAAGAAAGGTAAAAGGTAACTTTACAGTAATCTTACGGCACATCGGGATGACTACTCGTCTCCGCCATAAAAAAAGGTAACTTTGTGGTAATCTTACGATGCATAGGAATGACTTATTCGTCCCTGCCATAAGAAAAGGTAACTTTGTGGTAATCTTACGGCGCATAGGGACGACTTATTCGTCCCGCCATAAGAAAAGGTAACCTTATGGTAATCTTATAGCGCATGGGGATGGCTACTCATCCCCGCCATAAGAAAAAGGTAATTTCATAAAGATTGGAAGGTAAACTCAAGAAGGTTTGAAGGATTTAAAGACTTCGACTTATAGATCAAAGAACCCGATGACTCCAACTTTCAAACTCTGAAAGCTTCAATATGGCAGACTTGAAGACTTCAACTTATAGTCGTAGAGCATATGAAGACTTCAACTTGTAGACTTCGTGAACTTGCAGGTTTCAATATGGTGAAGTTAAAATCTCCAACATAAAGACTTAGTGAATTTGAAGACTTCAACTTATATGCATAGGTCATTTGAAGACTTCAACTATCAGACTTCGTGAATTTGCAGGCTCTAATATGGTAACTTGAAAGCTCCAACATGAAGACTTAGTGAATTTAAAGACTTCAACTTATATGCATAAGTCATTTGAAAACTTCAACTATCAGACTTAGTGAATTTGAAGACTTCAACTCATATCCAAGAAGCTTATACTTCATAGGGATTTGCCCTCATTGAGTCATCAACATTTGGTGTAAGTCTGAAGATTGATGATGTTAAAAGTCTTTTGAAGACTAAATTTTTTATATGAGGAGGAACATGTTTTTTTTTTACACTTATGCAACTGAACTCAGAATAACATTCCAAGCGCCTACGTACCTCAATGAAGAGGATCAAGTCATAACGTAGTTCTGGGGTGAGTGTTTTTTTTTGCGTCCTAACTTTTCCTAGGCTGTCTCTTTCGAGGTTTTCAACCTAGTGGATATTTTTTTTAGCCGTTCACAGTTTATACTCTTGCGGTCCAGGAATAGACATGCAGTTTATACTCGTGCCTTAAGGAGTGTCATCTTTCTTCAAGGATAGTACTTCTTCAAGAACTTGACATTGATAGGGCCAATCCTCACACCATCTGCATCGACAAGCTTGTAAGCACCATTTGAATATGCCTTTTGTACAACATATGGTCCATCCCACTTCGGGGTGAATTTGCCCCCAGACTTACGAGAAGTGATAATGGGTCTTCTTACTATAAGGACTTGATCTCCAACTTTGAAGCACCTCAAGCGAACCCTTTTGTTGAAAGAACAAGATAGCCGGGCTTGGTAACATTCAAGATTTTACTAAGCCTCCAGCCTCTTCTCATCAAGAGCTTCTAACTCCGCAAGATGCAACTTAGCATTTTCTTTATCGGTGAGCCCTTCTTGAATAGCCAGTCTCAAAAAAGGTATTTGACGCTCAAGTGGCAAGACTGCTTCAACTCCAAAAGCAAGTGAGTATGGAGTTGCTTGCGTCAGTGTACAGTAAGTTGTCCTATATGCCCATAAAGCTTCTTCCATTCGCTCATGCTAGTCTTGTTTGGATTTAGAGACTACTTTCTTCGGTAAGTTGCATAAAGTCTTATTGAACGCTTTGGCTAAACCATTGACGGCAGCATGGTACATAGAAGACTTGCGTTGCTTGAAACCAAAGAGATCGCAGATTTTGTTCATTAGGTTATTATCAAATGGCTTTCCATTGTCAGGTGTTATGTACTGAGAAATTCCAAAGCAGTAGACGATATTCACTCGGATGAAGGTTGCAACATTTTCTTTCTTTACTTCCTTGAGAGCAACAACTTCAACTCATTTCGAGAAGTAATCTGTTGTAGCCAAGATTTATAGGTGTCCACCAGAAGATTTTGGTAGTGGACCAACAATATCCATTCCCCAAGCATTGAATGACCAAGATGCTATAGTTGGGTGTAGTACCTCTGGAGGTTGATGTATGAAATTTGCATCGAATTGGCAAGCTTTGCATCTTCTAGCATAGTCCAAGTAATCTTTTACCATCGTTGGGCCAATAATATCCCATCCTTTTAATGTGAAAATGGAGCTTTGGTCCTGACTGATGCGATCCATAAACTCCCGAGTGCGCTTCTTGCAAGGCTTGGATTGCTTCTTCCTCTGCTAAACACCGTAAAAGTACTCCTTCAAATGATCTTCAGTATAGTGTGTCTTTGTAGTAAAGAAAGCGAGGTGCACAATGAAGAATGTCAGTCTTTCTCCTTGGATCTTTTGGAAGTATCCCATAACACAGGTAGTCGATGATAGGTTATCGCCAATCTTTCTTTACAGCGTCAGAAATGGCGATGACGTATTCAACCTTATCTTTTATGTCCTCATCCTCATTTGATGGCGGTACTACCCATTCTTGGTGGATAGTAACTCATGTCTGATTTGGAAGAGTTAGAGTTGAGGCCAAAGCAGCTAGGGCATCAACTTGCTTATTTTCTTTCCCTGGCACATGTTGGAGGTTACTTCTCCAAGCCATCCCATCAACTTTCGTGCATAATTATGATATGGTCTTAACTCAGGCTTCCTGATTTCATAACTTCCCAACAA
Source organism: Capsicum annuum (assembly GCF_002878395.1). Lineage (NCBI taxonomy): Eukaryota > Viridiplantae > Streptophyta > Magnoliopsida > Solanales > Solanaceae > Capsicum > Capsicum annuum. Next base: position 154,925,120 of record NC_061121.1, on the reverse strand, counting down.
CTGCTTTATCACAAATTGGGAGTCACCAAAAACTTGTAATTATAGTTGCTTCATGTCGACAGCCATCTCTAGCCCGAGTATGAGTGCTTGATACTCGACAACATTATTTGAGCAACGATTCATCAAGGTAAAAGAGTAGGAGATGACCTCTTCTTTTTGAGTGACAAACACTACACCAGCACCAGCTCCGTCTCGATGGGCAGCACCATCAAAGTACATCTTCCATGGGGATCTAACTTCAGCAGCCATTGCATATTCATCAGGAAGTTCATCGCTCAGTTCCCAATCATCAGGTATTGGGTGATCTGCAAAGAAGTCAGCCAATGCTTGTCCTTTTACAGCCTTTTGGGGGATGTACACGATCTCAAATTGCTGAAATTAGAGGTACCACCTTACAAGTCGGTCACTGAGGACTGGTTTCAACATCACAAACTTGATGGGATTTGCCTTGGACACAAGACGAACAATGTGAGCTTGAAAGTAGTGTTTCATATTTTGGAAAGAGAAAGCCAATGCCAGACATAACTTTTTGATCGGAGAATATTTTAGCTCATTTGGTGTCATGATTCTGCTTAAATAGTACAGAGAGTTTTCTTTGCCTTCACTATTTTCTTGACCCAGTAGTGGTCCGACTAACATTTCTTGTGTCGCGATATAGAGTATCAGTGGTTTCCCAGGTATGGGTACCACAAGAACTGGTGGCCTCATTAAGTATGATTTGATACTCTCAAAGGCATTACTACAAGCTTGCTCCCATTTAAAGGGAGTGTCCTTCTTCATGAGACGGCTAAATGGTTGACATTTTTCGGCCAAGTTTGAGATGAAACTCTTTAAATATGCTAACCTTTCTTAAAGGTTTTTTAACTCATGAATGTTTCGAGGCTCGGGCATCTTTAAAATTACATCGACCTTGTCTTGATCAATTTCAATTCCTCGGTGTTGCATAATGAAGCCAAGAAACTTTCCGGAAGTAACTCCGAAGGCACACTTCAATGGATTCATCCTAAGTTGATATCTTCAAAGTAACTCGAACACCATTTTTAGATCTTTTAAGTGGTCATGTTTCTTTCTTGACTTCACCACTATATCATCCACGTAGCATTCAACATTCTTGTGGAGTAGGCTGTCAAAGATGTTTTGCATAGCCCTTTGATAAGTGGCGCCAGCGTTCTTCAAACCAAAAGGCATCACCTTGTAGCAATAAATACCTTTGGGCGTATGAAATGCAGTGAGCTCTTCATCTTTTGGCGCCATGCAGATTTGGTTATAACCAGATGAACCATCCATGAAGGACATTACCTCATAACCAGTGGTGGCATCAATCATTAACTCTGGTATGAGGATTGGGAAATCATCCTTAGGACATGCATTGTTGAGATCTCAAAAGTCGACACAAACTCGAATTTGGCCATTATTTTTTCGTACTCGAACAATACTTGAAATCCATGTAGGATATTTAACTTCATGAATAAAGTCATCTTCAATAAGTTTGTTAACTTCATTTTCAATCAGTGGAACTAACTCTGGCCTAAAGCGCCTTTGATCTTGCTTAATAGGACGAGCACTATTCTTGACCACCAACTGATGAACTGCTACTTTCGGATCTAAGCCATGCATTTCCTTATAACTCCAAGTGAAGAAATCCCTATATTCTTTGAGTATATTCATATACGCGATTTCTTCTTCCATCTTTAGAAAAGCACTCAAGTAAGTTGGTCTTGGGTCTTCATTGATTCTAAGGTTAATTTCTTTCAAGGGATCTATTATGGCCTTCACTCCTTCTTTAAGTTGAGATGGAGCATCTCCAACATCTTCCTCCTCTTGAGAATCATCGTCATTGATGGATATACAGTGACACCAGAAAGTATCTCCTATCTCTTCATCAACCTTCATTTGAGATGAGGCCTCATTTTCATTCTAGGTCGTAACATGATATGATGAGCCAACACTTTCTTCATATTTCTCACGCTCCTTGGTATAAACCACAGTATGAGCCTTTGCTTTTAACACCTTGTTGCATGAAACTACCAGTTTTGTCTATCGCTTCATTCTAAAATGAATCAAACTTTGGAAATCCTTCTGAATCTTAGGCGAAGAGTGCACTGTCATATTTTGATGACTTCTTCGATGTTTGTTACTTCTCTTCTTATTTAGAGGACCCAACCTCTCAAATACAGAAGTTCTTGCGGTTGATTCTCCAAGTCGGTAAAAGATAGAAGGCCTTTTGTTGGATGCGGTAAATTTCTCTTCTACAGTGATGTAGTTACTAACCGCCTTTCTTTAGAGATGTGAATTGGAGGTGGCTGTGTGTATCCTAGGCCTTCATGTGCCTGCTTTGTTGTACCTTCCGACGAAAGTTTATCTAACCTTGATGGCTCATTAGGATTATATTCAGCCTTTATAAAACAACTTGTATGTATTTGGGTCGAAGCCTTCCTTTGTCTGCTTCGCAGGGAATGTTATATCTTGTGGCGGATTTTGAGCCACAGCTAGCCTTAAGGATGGATTTATCGTATCAATCTTCCTAATAGGTAAAGTTAGCCCATTTAGCACATTATCTTGGGCATCAGATGAGTGATCTTTCTCTTTCTTTACCTTTGGCACGTAGCGAAGAACAGGAGTTGCCTTCTTTTTCATAGGAGCGACGTTTTCTTCATTTAAAGTAGAGAGAGGCTTCTTGGTGGCGACCTTTTCAATAGTCACCATGGCCTTCTTGGCTACAAGATTATCACACTTGGTATTGGTGACATCATCAACCCTTTTCTCATCTACAACATGCTTCTTTAAGTAGAATTTCGCATTGGTAAAATGTGACTCAGCTTTAGTGAATGGCTTGTCATCAACAACTATTTTTCTTTCCACTCCGCCTTTGAGGTACTTCAAGCATTAATAGTAAGAGGACGAGATAAGTTTGTTCCCGTGCACCCAAAGCCTACCAAGTAATATATTGTATGAAGTTTTGGCATCGATTACATGCATCAATGGGTTTGATTGAAAATCATCTATACGAATCCCCAATTTGATATATCCCATGGCCCTATGGGCCCCATGGTTGAAGCCTTGGATCATTATACGACTTTCGTCCAATTCACTAGTAGCGATGCCAAGTTCCTTCATCGTGCGGATAGGCAGGATGTTGACTCCAGATCCCTCATCTATCAAGATTCTATTGATTTTCTTTCCTAGAATTTGACCCACCATGTATAAAGGACGGTTATGTAGGGCCTCACCAAGCAGAAGATCGTTATTTGTGAATGTGATTTTTGTATCACACATATGTGCCTCTTCGCCAAGAGTTTCAGCAAACTTTTCGGAAGGTGAAGGAACCTCTATGGATAGATTCTCACCCTTTGCCCCCTCTTTGGCGGTATTAAAACAAGACGCCTCAAGGTTGACTTAGGCAGTCTGAAACCAACTCGATAAGAATTCCTTTAAAGTCACTAGATGCCGAGGTTTTTGGTGGTGAAGCTTCATCACCCTCGTCTTCTTTGGGAATTCAACCAACTTCTGTTTTCTTGGTTTCCTTACCATTCTCCTTCTGGTTGGCTGGTTGGACGACTCCTTTCGTAGACTCATTCTCCTGCGTTTGCGCCTCGTCACCAGAGTCCAACCTTCATCATTGCCTTCATCAACTGAAGACCTGTCAGGCTCTAATATTTTCTCATTATGCTCTTCGACACATATTTGGATTGGGTCGAGCGAGCCAAAAGTAATAGACATTTTATGAGAACTGGTTCTCTCACCGTCAAAGAAGATATTCTTTTCTTTTGCTAGGTGCATGACTTTATCTTTAAAGACAAAACACTTTTCCAGAAGATGACTTATGAGCCTATGATATTTGCAATAATTAGGGTCATCGGTCCTTCCATCTTCGTTGGGACACTTCATCTCTGGAAGTTCAATGAGCTTATGCTCAAGGAGTTCTTCAAAAATCTCAGCAACATCAGAATCAAGGAAGGGATATTCCTTTTTTTGCATCTCCTTTGAAGTTTTTTTATTCGGATATGCTTCAGAAGTTATCTTCACACTTTGCTTCTTGCTTACCTTTGTGGTGACCTTCACAAGAGACACATCAACATTCATGGACTCTTTATTTTCATTTTTGGGAACAAACTTGCCCCATCTTTTGGGTTCCTGCTTATCCTTTCCTCTTCGGGTCGTGAATAGGCGTTGCCTCCTTTCCAGCAGAAGACATGCTCAACTCCATATCGCGAGCACGGGTAGCTAACTCTTCAAAAAATTTAGGCTTAATGCCTTGCATGATGTAGAGAAGCTCCCAGTGCATTCCTTGGACGCACAACTCTATTGCAGAAATTTCGCTGAGCCTATCTTTGCAGTTTAGGCTAGCATTTCTCCATCGATTGATGAAGTCAATGACTGGTTCATCTTTTCTTTGCCGAGTATTCGTAAGCTCTATCATGCTCACTGTACGCCTTGTGCTATAAAATCGATTTAGGAAATCGTGTTCCAATTGTTCCCAACTATCGATAGAGTTAGGCTCGAGGTCTTATACCAATCAAAGGCGTTTTTCTTTTAGGGAATGAACAAACTGTTTGACAAAATAGTCATCGTAAGTTCCAACATTATTACATGTCTCGCCAAAGTGTGCAACATGTTGTTTCGGATTACCTTTTCCCTCAAATTATTAAAATTTGGGGGGTTGATAGCCAGCAGACATTTTGAGGCTATCTATTCTTGTAGTGTAGGGCTTGGCATATGTAAGGGAAAACTTGGTAACAACATCATACTTGTCTTTGAGGGTCCCTTCAATAAATTCCCTCAATTGCCCAATCGGGATCATTCCTTTAGCAGAAACTTGTACCTTTTTAGTCGGTGGTGTTTGTTTCACGGGATTTTCTATCTCATGAACCTCTGGAGATTTTTTCGATGCATGGGTAGTTCTTCATCTATAAAGTCTTCCACCCTATCTACTATCTTATTAATCCCAGCCTCTTGATTCTGAACATAGTTAGTCAGGCCTTTAATTGCCTTGTCAGATTCGTAAGCTGCTCCTCCATAGACGAGGCATCAGTTACCATTGCTTGTATGATTACTAGACGTCGGAGAGTAACATGGATTATCACATAGGTTGATCTTCGAAGTGCTTAACTTATGTGGTGTAAGTGGAGATGATGCGTTTGTTGAACGACCATCGCTCTTTGCGCCAGAGTATTTAGAACCAGAATGCTCAAGTAGAGCAAGAGTCTTCTTAAGCGATTCCGCGACACTACTTTCTCTTTCTGAAGCACTTATATTGGACTTCGTTCCTTTTGGGGTTGAAGATTCAAAAATTAGAGTTGGCGCAGATGACACTAGATGTGTTTGTTGTCCTAGAAAGCCTGTCTTGCTCCTCGTGACAGGTCCTAAACTTCCGAAACTAACACTAAGGATGCTTTTCACTTCAGCAGAGAACCTTGAATTAGCAACCTTAGAAGCAGTTGATTGAGAGTTGATCTTCTTGGATGTCCTATTAATTTAATACTGTTGGACAATAAAATTCTCGAGACCAAAAATTATAATCGAGACAAGAAAAATACTGCAACAATCGATTTGTTGATTTCAATAAGTGAGTGTTACAATCTCTATGATTCCTCTGATTCGCTTTTTCAACTATAAATTCAAGGGCTTCGAGCTTGATCTTGAACTTTAACTTGAACTTGACGGATTTGATCTTGACTTGTGCTTGAATCCAAGGGCTTAGTAGCTTGTTCTTGAATTTTGCCGTCTTGATCTTGATCTTGAACTTGATTTGAAGACTTGATAAACTTGATCTCGACTTGTACTTGATTTCAAGGGCCTTTGAGCATGTTCTTGAATCTTGTAGTCTTGATCTTGAAGCTTAAACTTGTTCTTGAAATCTTGAGCTTGTTCTTGAACCTTGAACTCTCGATCTTGAAATCTTGAGCTTGTTCTTGAACCTTGAACTCTTGAGCTTGTTCTTGAATTTTTAGAGAAATCTGTTGCTTTGATCCATGAACTCTCTCTTGATTCTTGTTAAACTTGTTGGTCCCTTTTCTGAATTACGAGGTTCCTATTTATAGTTGTAGGAAGTAAAAAAATCATGATAAACATGAACTTCCTTTGGCAAATCAGATTTGACATGACATTTCTTATGGGCTTTTAATTTACTGCATCATTTTGACACGTGGCATGGTCCCATTGGCTCCTTCGCTTGACTTGGCATTCCACGTCATTTGACATGTGGCACCAAATTGAACCTTTGTCATATGATGACATCTTGGGCTTGCTAAAGTGAACTCTGTCCCAAATTAATATGATGACATTTTGGGCTTGATAAAGTTAGTTAGTCATTTTTTAACCCAAATTAATGGATTAACCCAATTGTGGTTGGACTTTAATTAAATCCATATATGTTTGGATTTAAATAACTAATCCAATTACATTAATCCACAATATTTATTTGGGATTAATATATTTTAAATTTAATATTATCCGAATTTTGTATGGATAAAATTTTATTGCTTACAAATACATCAAGAATTAATTTACCATTTATATCTATCTTATTATTTATTATATATTATTAATTTTTTAATACCTAGATGACTTATAATAATTAATTTAATGTGATATAATAAAACTATAATTGAAACAGCTGAACAAACATATCATAAATGTTTATTTTATATTTTTTTTAGTTCAATATTTTTTTTTTTTATATATAAATGATTCAGCATAATTAATTAAGAATAATATAGTAAAATCATGGAGCAGCTGAAGCAAACAAAGAAGCAGATATGTTGACAAAGAGTTGTCTGCTTTACTCTTATTATTAATAGTAATAATATTTTTTTAATTAAGTATTATTAATTTTTTTTATATATAAATAATTTAAAATAATTAATTAAAAATAATATAATAAAATTATAGAGCGTGAAACTGTTATTAACAGTAGTAAAGTAAAGTAAGTCTTTCCACCTCTTTGTTCAGCTAGCAGATATAACTTACACTGCCGGTGATCACCCTCTCACCGATTGTATATGCAGATTTGTGTGGCCGGCGAATATGGCCCCACCAAAATCCGTGCGTACAATATCTCAAGAAGCCTTCGATGAATTGGTGAAGGAAAATATTGAAGATCTTGAAATGGACCCCACTGAAGCCCTTGAAGACGCTATTCAAACCCTAACTCTCCAAGATGTTGATCTCTCCGGTATCTCTCTGCTGCCTTTCGACTAATTTATTCCTTTCTATTCGTTTAGTAAACACTTTCATCTTTTATAGTTTGATTATCTAAACTTCAATAAGGGACTCAATTCCCTCCTCCCTTCCTTTTCCTCACTAAATCTTACTTCAATCTGTTTCATGTCCACACTCAGGGATCGTGTCTAGCATTTTGGGTTCGGGGGAGGAAAATCCAGTAATTCAATCACTTGAGAGGCTGAAGGAATTGGATCGTGATTGGAAGCAGGAAGGCAGGGATGAGAAAGATGTGAATGAAATAGTTGAGTGGTTAGATAAATTAAATGCTGTCTGTAATGTTGATGCACCAGGAAATGCTGCTATAGCATCGAAAAATGGTGCTGTAGAATTGGTGTGTTCGCTATGCGGTAAACTTGGGAGCGGATTCAATCAAGCTCTTGTTTCAGCACTCAATACATTGGCTTCATTACTTCATGGTATGCCACATATATTATGTATACAATAATATTTCTTGAGGGAATGAGTGTTGTTGGAATTTGATCTGTTCTGTGGGTTTGGGGATTTTGTTACTTTAAAGATGAAGAAATAATACATAGTGAGATTCTTGATGAAATACATCCTTTGTTCTTTTTCTAAGTCATACGCTGTCAGATTTTCAGCACATATACTTGTGTCTTTAGTATTTTATATTGGCAGTGAAACCAGTTTCCAGATCTTTTTTTCAATGAAACACTTATAATTTTGGCGATTTACTAGGACTGCTGTTAATTTGTTTAAATTTGTCCATTTTGTATCCCTTTTATTTCCGTACACCTGTTGTAATTTACTGTAGGCATGCATCTAGCACGAAAAGAAAATGAAGGCTTTTGAGCTAATCGTTCTTTGGAGAAAGCAAATCCCACTTCATACTTACTCATCTCAAGTATTATTTGTTAGTACATTATTTTGACCACTAGGGCTCTTTTGTTGCAAATCTATCAGCATTTATGTACACCTTTCATGCATCACTAGCATGTTTAGAAGATGAAATGATTATGCATAGTGGATGGTGTATTATCCTGAAACTTGTGATGTAGAAATCTCTCAAGATCATAATGATTAAAAACAAGGAAATCTCTCAAGATCCTAATTTGCTGTTCGTTATGAAATGGCACACATGACTCAGAGGGTGTTAAAACTTTTCAGCTTATCTACGCATATGATAAAATTAAAAATACTTATAAGTCAAGGGATTATAAACCAAAATAAGCCAAAATCCATAAGTTCATTACTGTCAACTTATGATTTTTCAGGTTATGAGCACTTTAGGTTTGACATTTTACTATTTTATCCCTAATATTATCTCGTAATCCCTAAAATATTCTTAATGAAATAAAATCCCTAACCCTGGGCATGAGTTTGCTCCCTCACATTTTACATATTTTCTTTCATAGCCCAGCCATCATCAAGAGCAAACAAGGTTCTTAAGAAGTTCTGTACATCGAAAGAAATCTGATTATTTTTCTGTTAAAGGATTTTGTTTTGCGCTACTTGAATTTAAGGACTTGTATGTTATACATTTGTTGAAAGCAAAAGAAGTAAGAAAGAAATGACACTGAAGAGTTTAGAATATGATCCTATCAACATTGATTATAAGTGCTTGTTTCTTTTTTTTTTTTGTTCTTGTCTTTTGGTTATCAAAAAGTGCTTGTTTCTTTTATGCATTTATTTTTTGTGTTATTTACGTTTTTTTTATGTATAAATTTTACTCAAATAATTTGTATTTATCAGCAAAAATGAAACATAAATAATTTTATATTTGAATCAATCTGAAATTTAAATTCTTGTAAAAAATCATGTTTTATTAGTGTAAACAACATTTAGGGCATTTAAGTCATTTTAATAGAAATAAATGCTTGTCGATACTTTTATACTAAGCACTTCAATTTTATGTATCAATTTAAGGTCTTTTATCCATAAACTAACTTCTTATTTATTCAATTAGTTTTGGTACTTAAACGTATTTTTCAGCACTTAATACTCATCAACTACTTTAAATCAGTCAAATCGAACGGGATATCATACTCCTTGCATGTCAATTTGAGTTTCGTATTATTTTGTTTGAACATTTTTGACAATTCTGCATGCCCATATGTCTAGATGGAAGAGTTGATATCATCAATGGAAAATGTCTTGTATTCATGATTGTATCATGTGCAGATCTACAGAGCATTGAAATATTTAGGGCGACTAATGGTCCAAAGTTGGTTATGAATATCCTAAACAATAGGAAAGAAAACTTAAGCATCTTGAACAGTGGATTTTCTGTTGTTTCTGCCGCTGCAACTGGTAATGAGGTCATCAAGGAGGCATTTATGAACTTGAAAATTGATGAACTGATTCTTCAATGTTTAAGAGAATTTAGTAGGGGGAGCATTCCTTATTTATATGATGCTGTACGAGTCCTGCTAACATCTGATGATAATCGTGTTGTGGCCTCTGAAGTAAGTAAACATTTGTAGTAGTTGTTGTTATTTGATGTTTGTTGCTAATCAGAACTCGAATTCTGTTACCATAATACAGTTAAGTAATCCAGAGTTTGTCACCATTGGAATTCCTGACATGGACAGATTCATGCAACCTATTCTGTTCCTCAATTAAGTTCGGAATTAGGCTAATTTTTGACTGAACAAGATATATATGACCTGTGACCTGGACAATTTTGTAATAATGTTCCCTAAAACACTACTTTATTTTACTGGGTGAGTAGTTGTTCAAGTTGTATGGTTGTGTCAATCAATCATCTCTGACCAAAGGAATTTAGGCATTCACCACATGAACTATAAAAGCCTGAAGATTTCTCACTATTCTATATTTCTGGACAACCCTGCTTATATCACCTGAATAAGAGTTTCAGTATGCTAGTCTCCCATCATGTTGAGAATTCCTTTTAAAAGTAATTTTTGTTCTTCTTTTGATAAGTAAGGTAAATTTACCAAATATAGTACCAAGAACGTACTGTGAAGCTAAATTGCGCAGACTCTCCAAAAATGTTGCCACACCCGTGTCAGATCCTCCAAAATGTCAAATTGCTTTGACCAGTTTTCGTTATTATTTGTTATTCTTTAAAAGTGAGACTTTCTGTAAATGTTTTTGTTCTTAACTGTAGGTTTATGGGTATGCCAGAAGGTTCGCGAAAATAGGAATTGTTGAAGCACTTGTTGATTCACTTCATGTATGGATTAAGGCGCCTAGTCTGGTGTCTGCAACTGTTGCTTTGAAGGCTATTGCTGTTAATGTAAGTACTGAATAATATATGAAATAACTTGAAGACACAAGGAATATGTTGATTATTTTTTTGAGATGAGGAATATGTTGATTATATACTTTGCATTTTTCATAAGCATTCATACTTGCATCTATTGGAATCCATTATCCCTTTCATGGTTGACTTCTTGAGCTCATTACATAATTCGTAATGTAATCCTCTTGTACTAATCTTATGCCCTTGTTTTTGGAATCAATATACTACCTTAAACAATAAAAGAAGTACACTATCTCTTTCATATCTACACTTGCCCTTCCTGCAAGTGATAAACTGTTGATGCTCATCTGCACTGGCTGTAGTTGATCAATTTTCATTGCAGCCTTGTCATCAATTGAGTAACCCCATTAGATGGGTTTACGAATCTTATTATTAACAGATGACCTTTTTTGTCACCGGTCATCCTGGATTAAAGGTGAAAATGATGTTAATCAATCATTTCCGGAGCTAATTGTCCCTTTGATGACTCATCTATTTTCTGAAAGATTGTCACCTTAATCCTAATACACAATGCCTACCTTGGCTAATACAATTTAGAACCGTTTGGTTACCGTATAAGGCCTAACCTAATACATGAATAATTGGTTATTCATGTATTAATTTTATACATTGTTTGGTAAGCATGGGGGATAAAAGTTATTCATGTATTAATTTTATACAATGTTTGGTTGGTAGGTTTCCAAATGTTGTATAAAAGTTATTTATGAAGTAATCTTGAGATTGCATACCAAGTGAGGATTCCTAGGAGAAGAGAAGCCTGGATTTATATGGTGTTTGATTGTGTTTATGCAATCCTACATAATTAATACTTACATAGCTTATGAGGGAATCTATGTATAATTTTATGCAGGATAGAAGGTGGTTTAAGTTATGTGGGTATTAGTTATACATGGATAAGAATATCAAATTATATGTTTTACCCCTATCAATTCACTTTTAAAATATTTTTTTATTCTCTGTTTTAAATTCACAGTTGTTCACACTATTTTTAATTTTTCTTATACCTGACAGTTTGCTATTTGTGCCTCAATGTATATGTATGAGTTGCCAGTTCTGCTTGAGCGTTGAGCATATTATGCTGCTGGGAGGCTTTTTTTTTTTTTTTTTTTTTAAATCTTTGTATTATTATAATTATAATAAATAATGGCACTATTAATAGATAGTAAGAACTATCTATCTTATGTATATACAATGCTCCACTTTCTTCTTTTTTTTTTTTTTGAATTCAATTATACATAGAATTTTGTACTGTTTGTCTACATATTTATTTATAAATAATATATAGTAATTTATTTTTTTGAGATAAAGGTGACATTGTATTCACACCAAAAGATTCATCATCCAACAAATGATGAATTGGAAACTTACATCCCACGGTAACAAATTAAATGTGCAATAATCATGTATTGTAATGCATAACTAATACCTATATAACTGATACTTGCATAACTAATACCTGCATAACTAATACCTGCATGACTCTAGCCAGTAACCAAACGGCCCCTTAGTGGTTGTTTGATATGATGTAATGGGAAAATAATCATGGTATATAATTTAGTGTAACTTTATTCAATGTTTGGTTGTCATTTGAACGTGTAATTCAATCCTTGTATAACTTAATACATCAATTGGGTTATTATTTTATACCACCAACATGGGATAACTAATCCATGTATTACTTATGCATGGATAAAATAGCAAAACGACAAAACTATCATTAATTTTTTTCTAGAAACCAATGAAGGTCAAATATTGAAGAATATAATTGTATACTCATCACTTAAATAATTATTTTAAATGAAATCTTGTATGTCCAATTTTAGTGCAATTAAACAAACACCTAACAAGAAATAATTTCTGTTTTACTAATCCCTGAATAACTAATCGCTGCATTATAATCCCTGTATAACTTGTCTTCAGCCAAACGCCTCCTGGTTAGAATTATCTAATTTAAGGTGCAGTTAAAATTTGGACATCTTCCATTACATTTGTAGTGTTTCAAAGTATCCTTGAACTTTGCAAGTGATATAATCTTAGAAAAAGTTTGAGCTCTGAAGCAAATGTTTTTTTAAGAGAAAGCTCTGAGGGAAGTATACTATCTTAGGGAAGTGAATATTATTTCAACCTTTAAAAGATAAAATTTTAATTAGCAACCACTTCTAGCATGTACTCGATAGGTGGTTAGGCATTAATTGTAAGTTCTCTATTTGCCTTTGATGCTCATAACATTTTTCCTGTAGTCAGTGGCTTGCAACTTTGACTCTGTTGCTCCGCAATTCCTAATTGTTAGCTGTCACTTTTGGGTTCAGGATGAAATATGCAGAGCTGTTGCTGATAATGGTGGTATTGCCGCAATTCTTCAATGTATAGATGACAGCGGTGAACAGGGTGAAAAAATTGTAGCCAGAACTTGCTGTTCCTTGTTATCTAAGGTGCAAAGTTGATTTACAACTTGAACTAAAAATTTCATGTTTCTTCTTTCCGTGTGTTTGATTGATATACTGGGGTGCGTACTTGCTTTTTCATTGTTGATCTATGAGGAGTGAGGACTCAGGATGGATGTCTGATCTTATATATAGTGTCTTGATATTTCATGATCCTTTATCATATATATGAATAGTTTAGAAGGCCTAATTCTCTCATAAGTTTTTTTGGGGGAAGTTTACAGTGCCCGATTTTGGGACCCCTATTTAAGGGATAGCCGAAGCTTATAAGTTTTTGTAAGTTTATCCACTTTTGGATCAACTTTGATACATGACTAAAGTTTAAAAAATATGGGTCTGAAGTTACAAACTTCAGACTTATGGGTCTGAAGCTAGGCTTGACAAAACCAAACGTCAATATATTTGGGAGCAAGCAAACTTCAGACATTTTGTTTGAAGTTTTGGCCTGTCAATTTCAAACTACTTCAGACATTCCGTTTGAAGTTTTGGCCTGTCAATTTCAAACTACTTCAGATATTTTTTTCTGAAGTTTGCCTGACAGTCCAAAATTTTATACCCCGTATATTTGAAGTTTGGGATTGTCAGGTCTAAATTCAGACCCCAATCTATACCTTCTTGCTGGTCATTTCAGTGGTGATTAGGACATTGAAACAAAGTCAATCACATATCCTTCTCCATCCTTGCATAGGGCTCTAGAAGAGGTAAATAATATAATAGAGAAGAGAAGACCCTCATAAAAGCTGCGGTCTTCACTCAATGTTGTAGTCTTTGGTACTGTACTTCAATGAATCATGCAGGAACTCGTTTACGTACACTATGTAGCTAGCCACTTAATTTTCATTAAATACTATGTCAACATAGCAATAAGCAACTCGTGCTGCACCTTTACTCAATCGACAACTATGATGAAGGAGGAGAAGAAGAAGCAGAGGAGTATACAGACTTTATCTGAAGTTTATCAATATTAGCTACAAGTTAAATAGTTTGAGATGGATAGAGTTTAAATAGCAGGGTCAAAACTGGCTATCAGGTGCAATTCCTAAAATTTTGTTCATGGCATATTCACACATTAAATTTAGTTTCTGATGTACAAATTTTTTTTTCATAAGTAGATTGGATATTCTGAATCATGTTTAGTTTTGTTCCTCATTACTAATCAAGTTTTCTGGCTGTGCATGTGGAATGACTTCAGCATTCTTTTGGTCCCCATGAATTGATTATCTGCTATTTATCCTCCTTAAAATTAAGTATTAATATATTATAGTGAGCAGTTGGCAGGAAGTGATATAAACAAGAGTGCTATTGTAGAAAAGGATGGCATGGACAAGCTTATGAAACTTGCAACGAGATTTTCCGACGATCCAACTGTGCTACAAGAGGTAATACCATTAGATATTACATATATTTCTCCAAATCACTGTTCTTTAGTTTCTAGTGGAGACTGGATTGAAAGATCTCCATCAGCTTACTTATTTACTCATGGTAAAGAGAACCTCCCCCCTATTGGATATGATGACCAAGAATCACCTATGAAGAAACACACACACACATATATTATATATATTCTTCTTTTGTATCTCTCTTTCTGTGAATGGAAAGTAACTAGAAAGGGGGAAAATCATGTATGGAAGCTACTGCAATTATTGTTATTGAAACCCGTTAGCTAATAATAATACATAATCTACAACATTAATGGAAAGACAGTTGGTGCAACACTTCGTCACATTTTTCTTCCAATCACACCCTTCCAATCATCGTTTTAGAGAAACTTCAAAAGGTTATTATGGAATCACGTAAGAGTAGTGGTGGTTGGACCAACTATATTGTATGGGGTGGAGTGTTGGCCAATCACGAACTTGCACACCCAAAAGATAAAGGTGGCGGAGATGAGAATGCTTTGATGGATGTATGGGTTACTAGGAAAGATATGCTTAGAAATGAGGTTATTCGAGATAAGGTGGGACTGGCATCATTGGAAGTCAAGATGCGGGAAGTAAGGTTGAGATGGTTCGGGCATGTGATGAGGAGGTTCTTGGATGCCCTAGTGCGGAAGTATGAGAGGTTGTCTAAGGATGTATTCAAGCAAGGTAGAGGTAGACCAAAAAAATATTGGAGGAAAGTGATTAGACATGACATGAAGCAACTTCAGTTTATCGAGGCCATGACCCTAGATAGGAAGGTGTGAAGGATGCTAATTAGGGTATAAGGTTAGTAGGAAGGAGTGCATCCTTCCTGATGGGTAAGGGGTCTTTTTTTGTTATCCGTGCTAGTGTTCATAGTCTAGTCTTGTTTCAGAGTGTATTATCGTTTGTCTTATTACTTGGTGATAGTCTTGTTTATGTTATTATTTGGTGTGTTATTACCTATTGTTTCTTGTTCCTTTACTCTTTTTTTTCTAGATTGCTTGTCTTGAGTCGAGGGTCTATCGACAACCGCCTCTCTATCTCCCCTTTGAGGTAGTGGTATGGATTGCATACACTTATCCTCCCCCGACTCCACTTTGTGGGAATACACTGGTTATGTTGTTGTTGTTGTATAGAGTAGTTATTGCATTTTAGTTCCACCTTGTGATGTTGTTTTTATTTTTATTTTACTACGGTATTTTTGGGGCCAACTTGCACACACCTCGAATATACTATTGGGTACCTGCTACCCCCCCCCCCCCCCTACCAATACCTATATCGGATTACTTTGGCCCCCCAATGCTTATCCGGACTAGAAAGAAATTACCTAGTGCTTCTCAGCTGGAATTTGAACCATAGTCTTCCAGGATTGCACCAACCTTTTTGACCATTAGGTCATGTCCTTGAGTGCCTTCATTTCAATGTATGTTTTCCCTTCATTATTATACACCCTTTATGTCTCAATTTAAGTGACACAACTTGATTTGGTACATAGTTTTAGTATTATTTGACTTGTATATACACATAACAATAGGAGAAAATAATGAAGTAATAATTGAAAATTTATTTGAATGAAAGAACGCAATCTTAAAGCTACATTTTGATTATTTAGATGTGAATTCTAGGAATTAGTCAAAGTTGTATAAAATTATACTTTTGCTAAAATGTATTAAGCTTTTAGGATGGCCCAAAGTTGAAAGAGTAATATAAATTTGGTCTGAGGAAGTAATAAATTATAACTTCGACAAAATCATCTCACTTTTAACTAGTGGTGGAAAATATTGATGGGCTATAGTTGAAAACATGATTATCTCCTTTTACAAAAAGGAATATCTTTTTCTTTTGGGGTTCATGGGAAGATTGATTAAATGAAATTCTTAAAATCATTCATAAGACATGCTTAAATCTACTAGAAGAAGGAACTCCATTTTCTATACGTCCTTCTCCCTTATCATTAAATTTTTGTCGTGGTTATGGCCTTCATTCGCCAAAAATTTTGCACATTTGTTCCGTATTGCTCCCAAACGCACACACATGTATACACGGTTGTACAAGTAACAAAGTGATAAGATTATCGAGTATTATCCCACAAAGAGTTGTGATTAATCATTAACTAAAATAAACTAATGTTAATCATCTAAACAAGAGATAACATCCAAATTTATAATTATAAAATTATTAAAAGTAAGAAAATAAATAATAAACTCTAACCAAGAAATCACAGATTTTTATGTTATTGATGGTAAGAAATCAATCTAGAGCTATGAGCTATCTAACTTTTATGTTGTATTCTTCAACTGACTTAAACTTCTTAATCTTAATTTGTTTGGGTTACTGGTGAACTGCTTAATATTAACTTATGAGTATCTTTCAAATTGCTCAAAAGTCTATTTAAAATGCTCCAATGCCGATATGTCTATGGTCGCTAGAAATAGTAAAACACACTTAAGTCTCTATATTCAACTAAGCGAGGCTAAAATTTATAATTCTATCCTCAGTAGCAAATCCGCTTCCCCATGCCCTGGGTTAAGAACTCGCTCTGTCTAATCCTATTGTAATCTTGAATTTCCACTTTTGAGTTCAATTCAGGATTCGTAGATGATATTTGAAAGATGATTAGACAACAAAATAATTAAGCTTAGGATTAAATAAATAAAATAATAAGATAAACTAATCAATATTTGAATAACATCAATCATGACATAACCATAACCCTAGAACGAGAAGTTCACTCCACATAGATATGGAAGAAAACCAAAAATCATCCAAAGATACGTAAAACCAAATCGTATGGAGAAAAAATGTAAAACTAATAACTCTAGCCTCCATGATGGCTTCTAGCTCTCCATAGGTTAAATGTTAATTCAAAAAGGTGTTTGAGGACTATTTATAGGTGTAGGAAAGGTCCTGGACAAAAAGTTGAACAACCAAGTCCAAAATGAGTTGGCAAAAATGGGCCTCAGAGATAGCCTTGGGCCTGCCACATGGATTTGTCGTTGTACTGAGTTCCTCACGCTACACATCACACCTAATTCAAGTTTGTCTTTTGTTGCTCATTCGATGCCATTCATTTTTTGGTTGCAAGTGTTAGACCTGTTGTTACTAGGGTCTATAAGCGCAGGAAAAAGGGTGAAAATAAAGCTTAAATGTATCTATTTTATTTATTAATTATTCTGTATATGTATTTCTAGTAGTTTCTAGCAGTTACCTAGCAGTTTAGGCAGTGTTTTGTGATATATTGTAGCAGGAAGAAAAGAAAAAAAAGGAATGAGATCATTTTGTAGGATTCTTCTGGCAGATTAGGAAGTTAAGATTCCTCAAAATACCCTGGTTGTTGAAATATTCTTTATTTGCCGTTTGTAAAACTCGTTCTACTTGTTGGTGACAATAATAGTTGAAGTGTTGTTTCTATTTTTACATTGTTTGTGGAAGTGTACCAGGTTTCTTATAAGGAGATTTCAGGATTCCTAACAATTTTGGTATCGGAGCCTTTATGGTTTCAACCAGAATGGACGGAAGGATTGATGGATTAGAGAAGACAATGGGGGAAGTAGAAGACGAGATTGGTTCAGTACGTGAGTACGTGATTACATGGAGCAGTTACGACTCTGGATGCAGAAAAAAGATGAACATGATGCTGAAATTCTTCAACATATGAAAGGAAAATCAAAGGTTCAGGCAGATCTAATTAAAGACACAGATATGATGGCAGAAAACAACAACAATCGCAGAAGCGATGAATTTCGTGAAGTTCAGCCACCATTTCGTGAAGAAACACGTCGTAGAAGACTGAAACTGCCCTTATTCTCCGGTGACAACCTATATAGGTGGCTTAATAGAGCAGAGCGTTATTTTCACTTCAACCCCATTGATGACAAGGAAAAACTGTAGGCTGCTGCAGTTTGCTTTGAAGGTAGAGCCCTAAATTGGTTCCAATGGTAGGAAACAAGAACACTAATTGTCAAATGGGATGTGTTTCGAGTAGCCGTACCCCAACGATTCACTCCATCACAGTTAGGAAACTTATATGAGGTGTTGATAGGACTGTAACAAATTGGAAGTGTGGCTCAATATAGAGAAGATTTTGAACTACTTTCAGCACCCTTGCAAGATGCCGATGATGCGATTTTGAAGGGGATTTATATAAATGGACTGAGAGGAGATATCAAGGCAGAATTGCTTCTAAGCAAGTTAGGAACTCTAACAGAAAAGAAGTGTTACAAGTCCACATGTGCGTGTAGCCACAGCGCCTTATCATTCTGCCTGTACCACAGTTACAATAGTACTACGACATTTTTTAGAGCATAAGCGAGGAGAAACCATGCAGCCAGGACCTGAAAATTTTGCTAAGTGTGGAGGATCATACAAAAGGCTATCTGATGCAGAGTATCAGGATAAATTGAGAAAAGGACTTTGTTTTCGCTGCGATGAAAAATATGGCCCCAATCATCGGTGCAATCCAAAACAGTTACAACAACATACCCACTGTATTCCCACCTAGTGGGGTCTGGGGAAGGTAGAGTATACGCAGTCCATACCACTACCTCAGGTGAAGTAGAGAGGCTATTTCCGATAGACCCCCGGTTTAGAATCAATGACAATATAACAGACACAATACATAAATGCATATAAACTTGTATAGTATGCAAAAATAAACTAACAACGCTAGCCACAAGATAAGACTAAAACTATACATTTGAAACCATAGACAGCACACAACACCTACGAACAAGAAATTTCAGACACAAATACAGAATACTCCTCTGCTATCACCGACACTGTCTCACCCTCTATCCTAATCCGCATCCTCCACAACTTCTTATTAAGGGTCATGTTCTCCGTTAGCTGTAACCGCTCCATATCATGTTTAATCACCTTCCTCCAATATTTCTTCGGCCTATCTCTACCCCGCTAAAATCATCCATAGCCAGTGTCTCATACCTCTGCACAGGCGCATTAGCACCCCTCCTCATCACGTGCCCGAACCAACGTAATCTCACTTCTCGCATCTTGTCCTCCACCTAAGCCACTCCCACCTTTTCTCGAATAATCTCATTCCTCACCCTATCCTTTTGGTCTGACCACACATTCACCTCAACATCCTCATCTCCGCCACCTTTAACTTTTGGACGTGGGATTTCTTAATTGGTCAACACTCCGCTCCATACAACATAGCCGCTCAGACTGCCACTCTATAGAACTTACCTTTGAGCTTTGGGGGCACCTGCTTATCACATAAAACCCCTGAAGCAAGCCTCTATTTCAACCATCTTGCCCCAATACGATGCGTGACATCCTCATCAATCTCACCATCACCTTGAATCATAGACCCCAGATATTTTAAACTCTCCTTCTTCTTAATAGCCTGAGAATCCAGCTTCACAACCACATCAGTCTCCTGCGACACATCACTAAACTTACACTTCAAGTACTCCATCTTAGTCCTGCTCAGCCAAAAACCTTTAGACTCAAGGGTCTGTCTCCAAATCTCCAACTTATCATTAACTCCTCCTTGAGTCTTGTCAATCAATACCACATCATGCGCAAATAACATACACCAGGGCACCCCTTCCTGAATATGTTGCGTCAACACATCCATCACCAAGGCAAAACAGTTAAATTTGCTTATTGTTGCAACAGAGGATAACGAAGATGGAAATATAGAAGAGCATTCAGAGGACATAGTAACTGTAGGGATGGATCAGTTAAGGCTCCATTTGTTTTTTTTTAAGATTCAGATGTCTGAATCTGAAGCACATCTGAATGATTAGGATGTTGTCTCTAAATCTGAAAACTGAATGATTAAGAATGTTTGTTTTTCAACATTTGAATGTGTAAAAAAAAAATTATTTGCATACATAATAAAATAAAAAATAAAATTCAAATAAAAAATTAATTATATATTAAAAAAGTATGTAATTTAATACAATAAAATTATTAGTATTTGATTGAGAAAAAACATTTATGTTTGTTAGTGATAGTGGAGATGACTTATAATGGTGGTTGCGGTGACAATGATTGATGTTAGTGACAATGATTGATGTTAGTGATTAATATTGTTGGTGGTGATAATTGTGATGGTTGGTATTGTAGTGACTGTTATGATGGTGGCGATTGATGATGGTAGTGGTGATTGTGATGTGACGTTGCTTGATGTTAGTAGTTTAAGGTGTTGATTGTGTTGGCTGAAACATGAATACATGATGATTGACAATGTGTTGGTGCTAGTTGGAGATGTTATTTGTTGTGATGGTGGAGATGGTTGTTAGTAGAGATAAATTGTAGCGATGGTACTGGTTGAAGTAGTGGTAGAGGTGGCATTACTAGTGATAATGGTGGTGGCGGGCAAAGAATGTGCAGAGGTTGTGATGTATTAGTAGTAGTTAGTGGTGGTGCTAGTTGTGATAGATGAGTTGGTTGGTAGTAGGGATTGACCGCTAGTGGTTGCTGATTCTGGTGTTGTTGACAACAGTGGTGGTGGTGAATATAATTAGAATAAAAGAGGTAGTAGGTGTGGTAGCGGTTGACAATTGTCGTTGGTAGCGGTATTTTTTGTCGATGGTGGGGGGTGGTGGTTGACAATGGTGACGGTGGCAGAGGTGATTAGTGTTGGTAATTGCTGATTATGAATAGAGTGGTGAATATTATCCAACACCAGAATATCCCTTCAGACTTATTAAGACTTGGTTCTAGATCTGAATGATTAAGACCTATTCAGACCTATTAAGAGTTAAAACTTTAATAAAAACAAATGCACTTAATGGTCTGAAGTCTGAACCATTCAGATTCAGACCTCCATTTAGTGCAAACAAATGAGGCCTAAGTGTTCAAGAACAACCAGAGCCACAAAAGTTAATGGAATTGTCTTTGTACTCTATTGCAGGATTTACCACAAAGAAGTCTTTGAAGGTATGGGGAACAATATTGGGGAAGAAGGTTATTGTGTTGATTGATAGCGGAGCATCAACTAATTTTATCTCTTGCACGGTGGCTGAAGTATTAGAGTTAGTAAAAGTAGGAAACGGATGTAAGGGCAGATGCAAAGAAGTAGAGTTGTGGATTGATAAACTAAACATAACTCAAGATTATTTCCTTTTTGATTTGGGAAGTGCCGATGTAGTGTTTTGATTAGAGTGGCCGGAAACCTTGGGAGATATTCAAGCTAATTTCAAGACGTTGACGCTGAAATTTGAAATAGAAGGCCACACACGAGTTGTTCAAGGAGATCCCTCACTGTCCAGAACAGTGACATCACTCAAAACTCTGTTCAAAGCCTTGCAAAAAGATGGAGAAGGGTATTATGTTGACCTGAATGAGTTAACAACAAAGGAAGACCAAGAGAATTTGGATTTGCAGCAATTACTACACGAATTTGAAACTTTATTTGGGGAACTAAAAGGGCTGCCTCCTACCAGGAGTCATGATCATGCTATCTTACTTAACGAGGGATCTAATCCACCCAATATTCGTTCATATCGTTACCCTTATTATAAAAAAAATGAGATTGAGCGAATTGTCCAGGAAATGCTTGTAGCTGGTATCATTCAACCAAGCACAAGCCTTTTCTCTAGTCCAGTGTTGCTAGTTCACAAAAAAGATGGTAGCTGGCGATTTTGTTTGGATTATCGGGCCCTTAATAAGATTATTGTTCCCAATAAATTTCCAATTCCAGCAATCGACGAACTATTGATGAACTTGAGGGTGCCACTATATTTTCGAAATTGGATCTGAGATCGGGATATCATCAAATTCGGGTTTGCAAGGAGGACGTCGCAAAGACGACTTTTCATACACATGAAGGCCATTATGAGTTTTTGGTTATGCCATTTGGGCTGTCTAATGCTCCATCTACTTTTCAAGCGTTGATGAATGAGATATTCCGGCCTTACTTACGTAAGTTTGTATTGGTTTTTTGTGATGACATATTAGTTTATAGTGCAAATTTTTCTACTCACTTGGAACATTTGCGGGAGGTGCTACAAATTTTAAAACTCCATAATTTGGTTGTCAATCGAAAAAAAATGTCATTTTGGACAACAATTATTTGAGTATCTGGGACATTATTTCAGCAAGTGGAGTGTCAGCGGATCCAGCCAAAATAACAAGCATGGTTAACTGGTCAAGTCCCAAAGATGTTAAAGGTTTGCGGGGGTTCTTGGGGCTCACTGGTTACTATAGAAAGTTTGTTCGCGATTATGGGTAAACAGCCCGGCCACTCACACAATTGCTCAAGAAAGATGCTTTTCACTGGACTAAAGAAACTCAACAAGCTTTTGATTCTCTTAAGGAGGCGATGGTCACTTTGCCGGTTTTGGCACTAC
Organism: Capsicum annuum; assembly: GCF_002878395.1. Lineage (NCBI taxonomy): Eukaryota > Viridiplantae > Streptophyta > Magnoliopsida > Solanales > Solanaceae > Capsicum > Capsicum annuum. The sequence continues at coordinate 154,902,484 of NC_061121.1, read as the reverse complement.
CAGATTTTAACAAAGTGTGTGTGGTTGAGACAGATGCTTCGGGACTAGGGATTGGAGCTGTCCTAATGCAAGAAGGGGACATCCCATCGCTTTTCTTAGTCAAGGACTTTCTATTCGAGCTCAATCTAAATCAGTATATGAGAGGGAGTTAGTGGCCATCGTTTTTGCTGTACAAAAGTGGCGTCATTACCTGATGGGTCAGCATTTCGTTATACGAATAGATCAACAGTCTCCAATTTCTTAGGGCCAATATGCTATGGCAGAGGAGCAACAAAAATGGGTTACCAAGTTGATGGGATTTGATTTTGAGATTCAATATTGCCTCGGATGTGAAAATAAGGCATCTGATGCGTTGTCCTGTCAATTTCATTTCATGGCTTTTCTTATTCTACGCAGCAGTACCTTAGATGATCTTTCCACTGAAATTCAATAGTATGATCAACTCTGTCAATTAACATAGATTTGCTTCACGATCCGTCTTCAAGACCGAATTATGTACTATGAAATGGTTGCTTGTTTTTCAAAAGTCAGTTGGTGATTCCCCGTTCATCATTACACATCCCCATGTTCCTTAGGGAATTTCACTCCTCGCCCACAGGTTGACACTCAGGTTTTTTCTGCACATACAAACGCATTTCATAAGTGTTGTGTTGGAATGGAATCAAAAGGGATGTACAGAACTTTGTGGCTAGTTGTGAAGTTTGCAAGCGGAACAAGTATGAAGCCCTTAGTCCCGCTGGCTTGCCGCAACCACTACCTATTCCTACTCAAGTTTGGAATGATATTGCTATGGATTTCATCAGCGGGTTACCAAAAGCGATGGGACATGATACTATACTTGTTGTGGTGGATTGTTTCACTAAATATTGTCATTTTCTCCTCTTATCTCATCCATATACAACAAAAAGTGTCACTAAGCTATTTGTTTATGAGGTTGTACGTTTGCATGGTTTTCCAGATCAATTGTGTCTGATCGAGATCGGGTTTTTGTCAGCCAATTTTGGCAAGAATTATTCAAGTTGTCTGGAACTAGCCTTTTTGTTATCACCCTCAAACAGATGGTCAAACTGAAGTTGTCAACTGTTCATTGGAGACTTATTTACGTTGTTTTGCAAGAACAAATCCAAAACAATGGCCAAGATGGATTCCTTGGGCTGAATTTTGGTTCAATACCACATGTCCACCAAGATGACCCCTTTTAGAGCTTTATATGGGCGAGATCCTCTCTCCTTGTTGCGGTTCACTGAAGAGATTTCTGCTGCTGAAGAGGTCAACCAGTAACTTATGGCTTGCAACACTATTTTAGATGAACTCAAAGCTAATCTGACGCATGCTTAAGCTCAAATGGAAGTTTATGCTGATGCTAAGCGTCGTGCAGTTGTGTTTCAGCCTAGTGATTTGGTTTATCTTCGCGTGCAACCTTTCAAGCTTCGCTCACTTGCTAAAAAGGTTAACCAGAAGTTAAGTCCTCATTACTACGGGCCATATACTATCTTGAATAAAATTGGAGAAGTTGCTTATTGCCTTGATTTACCCCCTCATTCACGGTGCATCCTGTACTTCATGTTTCTTGGTTAAGGCATGCAATTAGGGATTCTACTCCAGCTCAGCAGCTTCCTCCTTTCTTATATGAAGAACTTGAAATGCAAGTGCAACCCGAAGGAGTAGTAGACTGTCGTACACTATTGAATGGCTCCCAAGAGGTGTTGATTAAATGGAAGGACTTACTAGACTTTGAGAACAAGTGGGAATCCTATGAAGTTATTGATGGACAGTTTCCTCATTTTCATCTTGAGGACAAGGGTGAAACTCATAGGGGTGGGTATTGTTAGACCTGTTGTTACTAGGGTCTATAAGCGTAGGAAAAAGGGTGAAAATAAAGCTTAAATGTATCTATTTTATTTATTAATTATTCTGTGTATGTATTGCTAGTGGTTTCTAGCAGTTAACTAGCAGTTTAGGCAGTGTTTTGTGATATATTGTAGCAGGAAGAAAAGGAAAAAAAGGGAATGAGATCATTCTGTAGGATTCTTCTGCAGATTAGGAGGTTAAGGTTCCTCGAAATACCTTGGTTGTTGAAATATTATCTATTTGCCGTTTGTAAAACTCGTTCTACTTATTGGTGACAATTAATAATAGTTGAAGTGTTGTTTCTACTTTTACATTGTTTCTACTTTTACATTGTTTCTACTTTTACATTGTAACGGTGAGATTGACGAGGATGTCTCGCACCGTATTGGGGCGGGATGGATGAAGTGGAAACTCGCATCGGGGGTGCTGTGTGATAAGAAGGTGCCGCCCAAGCTTAAAGGCAAATTCTATAGGGTGGTAGTCCGTCCGGCCTTGCTGTATGGAGCGGAGTGTTGGCCAGTTAAGAACTCCCACATCCAAAAAATGAAGGTGGCAGAAATGCGGATGTTGCGCTGGATGTGTGGACTGACCCGAGGGGATAGAGTTCGGAATGAGACTATCCGGGAGAAGGTTGGTGTGACTTCAGTGGAGTGTAAGATGCGGGAAGCACGATTGAGATGGTTCGGACACGTGAAGAGGAGGGGCATGGATGCCCCGGTCCGTAGGTGTGAGAGGCTAGCGTTGGATGGTTTTAGACGGGGAAGGGGTAGACCGAAGAAGTACTGGGGTGAGGTGATTAGGCGGGACATGGAACAGTTACAGCTCACCGAGGACATGACCCTAGATAGGAAGGTCTGGAAGATGCGAATTATGGCAGAGGATTAGGGCCAGTTCGGGTCGCTAGTGTAGGGAATTAATTGGTGGGGGTGTATTCCTGTTATGATTCCGTATTCAGTGTTTCGTGTTCCGTGTTCCATGTTTATTACGAATCTGTGTGCTTTCCTCTGCTTTATATTCCTGCATTCCTGCTTTACTCTGTTTTATATTCCTTATGGGTGCCGTATCTATGTTATGTCATCTGCTTCTGTGCTGTAATATGTGTTTGTGTGATATCTCGTGACTTGAGCCGGGGGTCTTTCGGAAACAGCCTTTCTACTTCATCAGAGGTAGAGGTATGGACTGCGTACATCTTACCCCCCCAGACCCCACTAAGTGGGAATACACTGGGTTTGTTGTTGTTGTTGTTGTTGAGATTTCAGGATTCCTAACAGTAAGTAGTTACTTGTATCCTTAATTTTCTTCTTCCTCACATTTGTATGCATCATTAAACAATAATGTTCCCATCATAAGATAATATTGGCCCCAATCATTAACCACTATTTCATTTTATTTTTTCTTTTATGCCTTTGGTAATTCATCACTTTTCACCCACTTTTGCTCCAAATTCCATCTCCAATGCACCTACAAAGTAAAAATACAATATTAAACTAGTGTTTGACCATAGATTTCCAAATATTTTTGGCAAGTCAGTTTTTGGTGAAGTTTAAACATGTGTTTGGCCATAGTTTTCAGTGAAGTTATTCGGATTGGCAATTTTGGCGTTGTACTCGTGTCGACATGACACTGGGACGGGCAAGGGTATGGGATCTGTGTTAGATCCAGTCAAACGAGATCGGGTGTGTTGACCAATAATTTGGAGAAAAAATTAAAATTTTGACATCTCAAAGTAAGGGCGTTAAGTGGGCCGGGCCGGGTTAACTTGGAACCGGCTCGTGAATTTTATCCGGTTAGTGGGGCGGTCCGGATTCGTGCCTGGTTAAACGGGCCGGTCCGGTTCCGAGCTCAACAGTAAAATTTTTTAAAACAATCCTGAACCGGCCCACTTAACCCAACCCGGTCCAACTCACCTAAACTCGATCAAAACCGATTAAAAATCCGGTCAAAAACTTAAAAAAAAATGTTTTTTCTCTAATATACACTATATATACCCACCTATATACATTTTAAATACGCTAAACAATAGATATATACTACATATATATTGTATATACTACATTGCTATTTAAAAAATACATTCACAATACATGTACACAATTACACATGTAATATATACGTCTATAGAAGACATATATTACACATGTAATATATACGTCTATAGAAGACATATACACATATATACGTACCATTCAATATATACATACTATTTTAAATAAAATATACGTACCATTCAATATATACATACTATTTTAAATAAAATATACTACAATATATATACTACAATATATACAGACACTATATATATAGTTATATACTAATTTATAAAACATATACACATGTATACGTTAAATATATACGTCTATAGAAGATATATACACATATATACATACCATTCAATATATACATACTACTTTAAATAAAATATACTACAATATATATACTACAATAAATACGGACACTATATATATAGTTATATATTAATTTATAAAACATATACACATATACATTAAATATATACGTCTATAAAATATACTACAATATACACACGTACTATATATATACATGGTTATATACTAATTTATAAAACATATACACATGTATATGTTAAAATATATACTACTTTAGAAAATATATACGTACCATTCAATATATACATACTACTTTAAGTAAAATATACTACAATATATATACTATAATATATACACACTATATATATAGTTATATACTAATTTATAAAAGATATACACATGTATACGTTAAATATATATACTACTTTAGAAAATATATACGCATCTATATGTACCATTCAATATATACATACTACTTTAAATAAAATACTCTACAATATATACACACACACTATATATATATAGTTATATACTAATTTTTAAAACATATACACATGTATACGTAAAATATATACTACCTTAGAAAATATATACACATATATACGTACCATTCAATATATACGTACACATATAAAATATATGTACTTTAAATAAAATATATGCTACTTAATATAATAAATTAATAATATTTTATAGTAAATTAGTAATATATTAAAACTAAGTATTTAACTTAAACTAGAAATTCAATTTAAATCATTAAATGAAAAAAATTACAAAGTAAGGACTAAGGAGTGAATGAATGTTGAATTTTATTGATTGCAAAATGATTCAAAATTTATAATTACATTGATGAAAAATGTACAAAATTTGCATTTTTTTTCCAACTCATTCATGTTAATATTAACGGGAACTTGCATAGGATAGTCAAAGTCAATGGGGGCAAAACCATGTATTTGACTTGATTCTGCTGAGTTCTCCCGTGAAGTCATAATTTCTTCAAGTCTTTGTTTGTCGTTTGGCTTCGCTTCCATTCTTTGATTTCTTTGTTCCGCTCTAATCCAATCTCTAAGGCAAACTAGAACATTTATTGTATTGCTTCCCAATGAATGTCGATTGTCTCCAAGCTGCTGTCGTCCCTGACTAAAAGCGCTCTCCGATGCAACGGTTGACATTGGAACATTCAAGATATCTCTGGTAATCTTGAAAGCATAGGATATTGTGTTTTATTATTCCCCCACCAATCCAACGCGTTGATCCGTCGTCTGCGATCCTCTAACGGCGTTCGGAGATAATACTTCAGCTCTTTCTGATAAGTTGTTGTGTAAGCTCCCTCCTCAACACTGTTCCAACAAGGTAAATCATAAAAGTAATTAGGAAAATCACTATGTGCCGGCCTTTTAGAAGATGAAGGCTCCTCGGGAGGATGAGGAGCGACAGTTGGAGTGATATTTGTAGGTACAGCTAAATCAAGTAAATCAACATAGTGGTTATATAATTTATTTATATAAGCGTTTGCATCACCCATAGCCGTCCACAAATTAGGTTGTTCTTGTTCTTCATCATCAGAATCATTGTTTGTATTTATCTCTAAGCATATATAAGAGTACTAAAGTGGCACATGGTAGTATATTTTAAGCACGAATTTAGGATTAGCACCAATCAAGTAAATAGGGGGAATCAGAAAAAAATATTTTTTAAATTTAGCAAACATAGCACCAACAGCTTCTTTGTAACCTTGTTTATTTTTATATTCTTTGAGCAAACCAGAAATATCGGCTATATATGCCAAAATATTACAAACCGTAGGATAATAAGCGCCGGAAAATTCAACCGTAGCTATATAATTACAGCCCAATCAGAATCATGTAGCATGCCGTGAGCAGAATCAACAAACAAACCGCAATGTTGGTTAAAAGATAGTGTAATAGGAACTCTCTCTCTCGCCTCACCCAGGTCCACGGCCTTCGACGCCGTCGCCGACCGTCGGTGCCGACCCGACCTCCGGCCCCGACTACGGGTCCCCGGCGTCGATCGCCGTCGCCGTTCGAACGGCTTTCTCTCTCTCTCCCTACCCCCTCTCTCTCTCTCGCCCCGGTCCCCGGCCCCGTCGCCGTCGCCGACCTTCGGCGCCGACCCGACCTCCGGTCATCGGCGTCGACCCCGTCGCCGACCTCCGGTTCCAAGCTGGGCCTCCCCCCCGCTGTTCACCCCCCCTCCCGCGCCGGTACAACAGCCCAACAGCCGAAGCTCGGTCTTCAGCCGCAGCTCCGTCTGCACCCGCCGCTCGGTCGCCAGCAGCCGCAGCTCCATCTCAGCAGCGGAATCCCCCGGCAGCAGGTCGACGCTGGGCTTGGTTGCCGGCTTGGTCTACAAGCGTAATTCGGTGACTTCTAACCTTTGTTATTTCATTCTTCATTCTGCATTCTTTCATTCTTCGTATTATGCTAGTAGTAGCCCTGTACCTTGACTTGCGTGGGATTTGTGGATATTGTCTGTTGTCTGTTGTTGCTGTTGCTATGGTCGTTTCTTGCACTGCGTTGGATTGGGTTATCGGCTCGGGAATCTGTATTTGGGACTGTGGGTGTTGAGTCCAGTGGTGTTTGCCCCTAATTGAGTATAGTTTTGTTTCTGGAGTATTTCTTTGAATTTGTGTGAGCCTTGTATTACTTGCTGCTGCTTTGCTATTACCATCGTTTATATCTTTATATCTTTATATTATCTTTATATTCTCTTATACTTTCGTGTAGTTGTGGCTGTGGGCGGTAATGGGTGGATAGGGTTATGTCCGAGGGGGTTGGGGCGTGGGGTCGTGGTGGGGGCGGGGGATGAGGAAAGGGCGGGAGTGGGAGGGAGGTCAAGGTTTGGCCGCGGGGGGTGGGGGGTAGTGGAGGGCGTGTGGATAGTGACGGTAGGCTGAGGGTTGGGTCTTGGAATATAGGGACCCTTCAGGGTAAGTCCATAGAGCTTGTGAAGACTCTTAGGAAGAGGAGGATCAATATTGCGTGTGTTCAAGAGACCAAGTGGGTAGGGTCTAAAACTAGGGATGTGGATGGTTACAAGCTGTGGTACTCTGGGAGCGAGAGGCGTAGGAATGGAGTTGGCATCTTAGTAGATGAAGAGCTTAGAGGTCAGGTAGTAGAGGTGAAGAGGATCAACGATAGGTTGATGACTATTAAGTTGGTCATTCGGGGGTTTACCCTGAACGTGTGTAGTGCCTATGCGCCGTAAGTGGGAGGAGAAGATGCGGTTTTGGGAGGCTTTGGAGGAGGTGGTGAGAGGCGTGCCTAGCTCGGAGAAGATTGTTATAGCAGGAGATTTCAACGGGCACATCGGGGCGCTATCGGGAGGCTTTGGTGATGTGCATGGTGGTTTTGGTTTTGGGGAGAGAAATGAAGAGGGGGCTACCCTATTGGAGTTTGCGAGGTCCTTTGGGCTGGTGGTGGTGAACTCGGGCTTCCCGAAGAAGGACGAGCACCTGATCACCTTTCGAAACGCGATAGCCAGGACCCAGATTGACTTTTTGTTGCTTAGGAAAGGGGATAGGGCGTTGTGTAAGGACTGTAAGGTCATCTCGAGTGAGAATCTTTCGACCCAGCATAGGCTCTTTGTTATGGATTTAGGTATAAAGAAGAATAGAAAGAGGAGGAGTAGGGAGTGTAGACCTAGAATTAAGTGGGGCGGCCTGACGCCAGTGAATGCGTGGGAGATAGGGGAGAAGTTGGCGGGAATGGGGGTGTGGGAGTGTAGGAGAGACGTGGATAGTATGTGGGATAGGGCGGCTAGGTGCATCAGGGAGAATGCAAGTGAGGTGTTGGGTGTTTCTAGGGGCCGGGCCGGGCAGGGCACCATCGGGGGGATTGGTGGTGGAATGAAGAGGTGGAGAAGAAAGTGGGGACCAAGAAAGGGGCATATGCCAAGTTGGTGGAGAGTAAGGACGAAGAGGAGAAGCGGGTAAACAGGAAAAAGTACAAGCTAGCGAGGAAGGAGGCTAAGTCAGCAGTCACGGCAGCTAAGACGACCGCCTTTGAGAGCTTGTATGCAGGGTTACAGGGGAAAGGAGGGGAGAAAAAGTTGTTTAGACTCGCTAAGGCTAGGGAGAGGAAGGGTCGTGACCTCGATCAGGTGAGGTGCATTAAGGGGGAGGACGGTAGAGTGTTGGTGGAGGACGGCCACATTAAGAATAGATGGCAGTCGTATTTTCATAGGCTCTTGAATGACGAAGGGGATAGAGCTATTGTGTTAGGGGAACTGGAGCACTCAGAGGAGTGTCGGGATTTTAGCTATTGTAGACGTTTTAAGGTAGAAGAGGTTAGACAGGCTGTTCGCAGAATGCGAAGGGGTAGGGCGACGGGGTCGGATGAGATACCGGTGGAGTTTTGGAAGTTCGTTGGAGAGGCTGGTGTAAGGTGGTTGACTGGATTGTTTAATGAAATCTTCAAGACGGCAAAGATGCCCGAAGCTTGGAGGTGGAGTACCATAATCCCTCTCTATAAGAATAAGGGGGACATCCAGAGTTGCAATAACTATAGGGGGATTAAGTTATTGAGTCACTCTATGAAGATCTGGGAGAGAGTGGTCGAGGTGAGGCTGAGACGGATAGTGTCTATTTCAGAAAACCAGTTTGGATTTATGCCTGGCCGCTCGACGACGGAGGCAATTCACCTGGTACGGAGGTTGGTGGAATAGTATAGGGAAAGGAAGAAGGACCTGCACATGGTGTTTATCGACCTTGAGAAGGCCTACGACAAAGTCCCCAGGGAGGTGCTTTGGAGATGCTTGGAGGTGAGTGGAGTACCGCTGGCATATATCAGATCAATTAAGGATATGTATGATGGAGCGAAAACTAAGGTGAGGACGGCGGGAGGAGACTCAGAGCATTTCACTGTCCTGACAGGGTTGCATCAGGGATCTACTCTTAGTCCCTTTTTGTTTGCGTTGGTGATGGATGTGTTGACGCGGCGTATTCAAGGGGAGGTGCCGTGGTGTATGCTTTTTGCAGACGATGTAGTTCTGATAGATGAGACTCGAGGGGGT
>NC_061121.1:154796468-154893154 GCF_002878395.1 Capsicum annuum | reverse complement strand
GATGTCTCGCACCGTATTGGGGCGGGATGGATGAAGTGGAAGCTCGCATCGGGGGTGCTGTGTGATAAGAAGGTGCCGCCCAAGCTTAAAGGCAAATTCTACAGGGCGGTAGTCCGTCCGGCCATGTTGTATGGAGCGGAGTGTTGGCCAGTTAAGAACTCCCACATCCAAAAAATGAGGGTGGCAGAAATGCGGATGTTGCGCTGGATGGGTTGGCTGACTAGAGGGGATAGAGTTCGGAATGAGACTATCCGGGAGAAGGTTGGGTGTGACTCCAGTGGAGTGCAAGATGCGGGAAGCCCGATTGAGATGGTTCGGACACGTGAAGAGGAGGGGCATGGATGCCCCGGTCCGTAGGTGTGAGAGGCTAGCGTTGGATGGTTTTAGGCGGGGTAGGGGTAGGCCGAAGAAGTACTGGGGTGAGGTGATTAGGCGGGACATGGAGCAGTTACAGCTCACCGAGGACATGACCCTAGATAGGAAGGTCTGGAGGACGCGAATTTGGGCAGAGGACTAGGGCTAGTTTGAGTCGCTAGTGTAGGGAATTACTTGGTGGGGGTTTTATTTCTGTTATGAGTCCGTGTTCCATGTTTTATTACGAATCTGTGTGCTTTCCTCTGTTTTATATTACTTAAAGGTGCCGTATTTATGTTATGTAATCTTGTGCCGTGCTTTACTATGTGTTTGTGTGGTATCTCGTGCCTTGAGCTGGGGTCTATCGGAAACAGCCTTTCTACTTCTTCAGAGGTAGAGGTATGGACTGCGTACATCTTACCCCCCAGACCCCACTAGGTGGGAATACACTGGGTTGTTGTTGTTAAAAAAATCATACGTAGCTTTCCATCTAGTATCACATTCTTCAGGCATCAATATCGGTGCAAGTCCATTTTGTTCACATTTAAGTTTAAAGTCTCTAATTCGTATTCTACAATTATTTCCTTGAATAAAACAAACGGCAATCTGAATTTTTTCAATATAAAGCTAAAAAAATTCAAGACCATCTTTTACAATAAATTATATATATGACACACTTAACATGAAAAATTTTAGGTAACGGCGGAGATAGCTTAGATTTTAACTTTGTTATAGCAGTCTTGTTGTTAGAAGCATTATCAAAAGCAATACATAAGATTTTATTTTCAATATTGTAAAATTCTGTAACTTTAGCAATTGAATCAGCAATAAAATCTGCAGTATGTTTATGATCTTCATCATATAAAAAAGCAAAAATACATTTTTGCATAACAAAATTACTATTTATCCAGTGACAAGTAATGGTTAAATAATCATTTTTATTTACAGCACTACCAAGATCAGAAGTTAGGGACATTCTACATTGAATATTTTTTAATAATGTTGATAAATAAAAATAATATTGTGAATGAATAAAAATATCGGCCCTACAAGTACTTCTAGGAATACCATGAAACATAGGATTATAAATTGCTTGAATATAATGAATAAAGGCATCAGAAGAAGGAAAACTAAAAGAAAAACAACCCACAACTACCATTTTAGCTATTTCTTTCCGGTCCCTCAATTTATTATACTTCTTCATTACCTGACCATTACCTGACCGGTTCCTGGGTCCATTCTAGTTTGTGTTGACCCACTAATATTCGCACCGCCTTGTGCAATTTTCAACTCTATTGTGATTATCACTTATATGTCTCATTAACGTATCCGTACTTCTTTGATTGCCTCATCTTTTATGCTTATATTTGTTGACAAATATTGCATTGCACCTCAATATCTGATATACGTTCAAAAAATTGCCATGCAATACTAGTTATTTTACGAGCTCTTGGGGCACGAGAAGGACGGGGAGGGAGATTGACCGATTCAGATCTAACGTTAGCATTTCTACTGCGGGTGTCTCACCAATATTTTCATTATCTTCATCTAAATTAACCGCATCTATTTCATTTTCTTCTTCTATATCGTAATTTTCCTGAGCTTCTACATAATCCATATCGTAAGCACCTACACCTATTTCTTCCTCAAAAGGTTTACTAAGCGGTACCGGAGGCGGAGACACACGGGTATATCTACTGCTTAAACTACCTCTACTGCTAGTAATTCGCTTTTTACTACCACTACCACTTTCAGGATAAATTGTTTTAACGCCTTTTGTTGCGAGGTTTCTTAATTTATCCATAATATAAATTAAATTAAAAAAATTCAAAATACACAAATATAATAAAATTAAATATTCAACAATTAATACACAAATTAAAAATTAAATGTAAGAGATGGAACGACAATACCAAATTTTGAAAGTATCCGAGGTTGCGACTTTAAAAACTTTCAGTCGTACTTTGTAATCTCAAAATTAAAAAATTAAACTGACCACTTTAGGAAATTAAATATATAAAATATTTGAGAATTGAGAATTGAGATTTGAGAGAATGAAAAATTGAGTGGAAAATGATTTGAAAGTGTAGGGTATTTATAGGATTTTTTTTGGGTTTAAAAAATATATTTTAAATGACTTTTTTTTTTTAATAAAATTGGCCAAAGTAGCCGTTTGGACCCAAAAACGACTATATAGCCATTGGGCCAACAACTACTTTTGGGCCAAACGGTCCAATTGTAATTTTTTTTTTTAAAAATAAAAATAATTCGGGCTGGTTTCGTGCTGGTTAACCGGCGGGCTCGGACCGAGTTTGGTCCGGACGGGGTTAACCTGGCCCAAAATAAAAAATAACCCAGCCTCGTGGGACACCAGGTCGAGTTGACTAGGTGGGCCGGGTCAGCCAGCCCGTTTGACACCCTTATCTCAAAGTAAAGATTTGAATAGATTGGAAACAAAATACCTTCAATTCACAGTGTATATAGTAATTTATACTAATATTTGAAGGTAGTTTGTATCCTTTGAAGCTTTTTTTCTGGGTCGATTTTCTTGTCCAGGTTGCAACAATTGGCTGCTGCAGGTTTTTGAAATTTAAGAGCTCTAGAATTTATATGTAGGAATAATGAAGTCGAGAATTGGTGGTGTCGTGGTGGACTACTAGACTTTGCGTGCCATGATGTCGTATTGTATTGGGAAAAATGTCTGAAAAACTTCCTTTGGAAGAAGATAGAGAGAAAGGAGAGAGACGCAGAGGAGCAAAGATAAAGAGGACGACCTAGACCCAAAGACTAATTTATTATTTAATTGACCTTTAGTCCTTTACTAGCTGCCATGTTGATTATTTATTATTGAGGATAAATATTTTATTTATGTTTTGATAAAATGAGATAAACATTAATATATATTAATTAGATTTTATAAAATGAGGATAAATATAATAATTATCTAATTATAAATGAAACTAAAGATTAATATACTCCCTTCGTTTCAAAAAGAATGACCTAGATTGACTTGACACGAAATTTAAGAAAATAAAAAAGAATTTTGAATCCTGTGGTGTTAAATTAAAAATATGTCAAATGTACCAAAATGTCCTTCAATCTTGTGGTCTTAAACATGCCATATGGAAAGTTAAACTTAAAAAGTTGCTAAAAAGGGAAAGGGGTCATTCTTTTTGAAACAGATGAAAAAGGAAAGTAGGTCATTCTTTTTTGAAACGGAGGGAGTATATGCTTTGAAGGCACACATTTTTTTTTATTGAAACTAATTTTAGCATAGGTATGCTGAACATATTGATACTCCCATTCTTTTTAGTTGTCATATATACTAAAATTAGCTAGTTCTAATTACTTGTCAATTTAAACAATCAAAGAGAGCATTAATTATTCTTTTTCGACTTTGCCCTTTGTATTAATTATTTTAAAATTAAGAGGCACGCAAAGTTGCATATAAGTTTTCCACAATGTCTAATATTTATGCATATCTTTATAGCTATATTTATAGATTTTTAGTTTTTTTGGATGAGTTTCCGCGCCCGTATCCGTATCTGGATCCATATCCCGGAATCTTAAAAATTAGATCATGAAGGATCCGACATGTGGATCCGCACTCGAGTTCGAGCAACTTAGGTTTTCGGGAAGCATATTTCGCTTTTTTTTAAAAAAATAAATAATGAAATATGATTTATACCTATGTTGCTCGGACTCGACGGTTTTGCCGCCAAACCTGTCTCGTCACGAGACTGACGGGGGTGTGGGTGCTTCCGTTGTCCCAAATTTGGTCAAAAGATTTTGGATCCGTTGACCAAAATTAGAGGAAGCATCGGATAATAGACCGATGACTTACCTGGAAAATTTCGACCGGCGACTCCACCGACAAGTGTAAAGTTGAAGATTTCGACCTGCTACTTCACAGCCGAACCAGAGGAGTACTTACAACTTGTCGATGTTCTTCGAGAAAGAAACAGAGATCTCACAGAAGAGTCTGACTATGTCGATGGCTATATAACTATATTTATTCCTCACAATATAAAAAGATCGATGTCAGTTGTTTTATGTCTTTATTTTTTTTAGTTCTTTAGGATATAAAAGGAATCCATATATAATTATATATAGTAAAATAATATATTTTTATATATACTTCTAATTGAAAAAGCACTCCTAATTGTACTAAAATAAAGAAACTCCTAATACTACTCCTAATTGAAAAAATAAAATCAATACTGGATTTTTAAAATATCTATATAGCTCTATATTTATAATATTTGACTTTTTAGCCGAATCCCCACACTCGTATCTATACTCTATACCCACACCTGAGTCCAACAACTTAGATTTATACCCATTAGTTTTAAAAGCTATTAAAAATACACATAAGTTTGACATAAAATTATCATTTTAGATTGAACTAGACAATACATTATCCAAAAATATAACACGATATTTTAAAAAAAACTACTAATAAGACAATTACCTCACTTAGGTACAATCATCCCTGACCCTCATACTACGATAGTGAATTCTTCTAAAGCATAAACATAACCCACAAGAAAAAGCCATCAACATGAAATGAATGGTTTAATAAGGGGTTGGTTGCAATGTGAACAACCTCTGACAGAAATGCAAGGTAAGGATGTGTATAATAGACCTTTGTGGTCGAGCCCTACGCATAGTGGAAACTTTAGTGCACCAGATTGCCTTATTTATTTATTTATTTTTTTAAATTAAGGGGTTGGTTGAATAGATAGATTATAGTTGTAGTAGTAATTAGTGGATTCTTTTTTATAAAAAAATAAAAGCTTGGGTAAGTTCCCCAAAAACTAGATTTTTGCCCAAAAGACACTTTTAGTTCTTGGGATCTTGGGGTTTTTCCAAGAATTTGTGCAAAAAATTGACAAACTCTATGGCCAAACAACTTTTGTCAAGATTTTTCTCAAAAACTACTTGGGATATCTGTGGCCAAATGGGTCCTAAACAGCAATCACTATAATTAATACTCAAACGACAATTAAAAGTACCAAAATGTAAGCAAATAATAAATGTATGCATTTTAGGTTGAAAATCAGTTCGCCCCCTCCAGATATGTCTGATAGTGGTCTTATTGGTTCCCAACAAATGCTTACAATCTTAAATTATATCCCCATGAGAGTGACACTGTATGTCCTTGAGAGTGACACTGTATGTCCTTTTTGATAAGCTTGGAAGTAGGCAGTTGGTTTCCACTTCTAGTTCTTTATAGCCTATTTCTTTTGCTAAAGTTATCTCTTGTTTTATGCTCCATAGTTCTGTAGTGAGCTTGATGTAGGCTTCATCTTACTTGAGTATCCTAGCATCCACTTTTCTTGATTGTGTCTAAAATCCCTCCATGAGCAGGATTCCAATTTGAGTCTTCACTGCCATCAATATTCAATATAAACTTCCCTGCAAATGGGGGAGACCATGCTATTTGTTTGGCTTGTTATATATATAAACCTGATTAGGGATTTCTTCAACAATTTCCTTAGCAAAATCACTAATTTGTTTAAGTATAGCCTCAATAGATGAACATTTCCTCCGTCCCATATTAGTTGTCCACTTTTCCCTTTGCACGCCCCTCGAATAATCATAAAAGGGTAGTTTTACTAATTTACCCCCTTAAAAAACTTTTTTGAAACTTTACAGACTTGTTGGTAATTTACCCCCTTAAGAAACTTTTTTGGAACCTTACAAATCCTTAAGAAACTTTTTTGGAACTTTACAAATTTGTTTACACTTCCAAAAATTAATTACCCGGGTAAAATAGGAAAAATTAAATTATTCTATCTTGATTTTGTAAATTGACAAGTAATTTAAGACAACTAATCTTAGTAATGTCCACAACTAATATGGGGCGGAGGGAGTATTTGTTTTCAATCAAATTTCTCTCTCTTTCCGTATATACTCATAATTGCTAAAACAAGTGTAGCACTACACAAACTCTAATGATTATTTTATATCATCAATCCATTCAAGCAATTGATTTACCAGTAGCCACAAATTCATTTGGTGAGATGAACTTGTTCCATATTTATTTAGATTTCGCACATGCGCTAATCATTTGTGAAGAATCGTTCACCTCAGCATCACATCATTTACTTTTGGGTGATTCAATAAGCTTCCTAGTGAATCGAAGCTCATTGACATAAGTTTCTTATGTCTTGCAAGCCATACAAGATATTCATCTTTTCAGGAATCCAAATTTTCCATAGATTACTCCATCTTCTGTCATTGGGAGTAGTTTCATCATGGCATGCTATCTCCTATGCTGATTTGGTGCTAAACTTCCTATTACATGTTTTATTTCAATTGATTTTATCTGCAAATACAACATTATCTGTAATAAAATGGGATTAAGCAGTATATATGTCAAATGAGTCGAGATAATAAGCTATAGAAGATTAATCCAATTCCCCATCCAGCATCATATCAGATACTATAATCGAAATGTCTACTGGAGTCGATATCAACAGCTTAGCTTTTCATTATCAGACGAAAAAATTAGGCTTAGCTTTCACAAGACTTATCCAAATATGGACCTGGTACCTGTTGCTGGTGGAGGTGGCAGGTATTCCGTGGATTTAGTTGAGGTGCGCGCAAGCTGGCCGGACCACCACAGTTATCCAAAAAAAAAAAAAACCTCTCCAAAAATGGGAAGCATTTAGCTTAGGTAGCCAATTTTACAGTTTTATTTTGAATATACTTACTGCGAATCACATTGTTCCAAAGATCATTGGACTCCAATGCTAGTTTGAAATCATATTTTGCAAGCATTACAAGTTCGGTTTCTTACATATTTTAATACCCAAACCTCCTTTCATTTTGCTCTTACAAACGGTATCCCAATTGACAAGGTGTACTTTTTTTTTTCTCATTTGTTTCATTGCATGGGAAAGTCCTGTTAATTCCCTTTATCTTCGTAGACATTTCAATTGGTACAACACTATCTGCATGTACACAATTTAGTCACCAAAACACCTCTTTGCTTCTCTTTCCATGTTTCAGGTCATGTCTACGATAATGGTGCTGACCTTGAGGTCTCCACATAATGCTGCCTGCGCAGTTGAAGCTGGAGCTGGTGATATTGTTATCCGAGCTATGCAGAGGTTTCCAGAATCAGAGTTACTGCAAAGAAGCTGTTGTTTCATGATCCGAAATCTTGTGGTTAGGAATCCAGAAAACAGGCAAGTGTCAACTGGACTTGTTATTTTCTGCTGATATGTTAAGGATTTGATGTGCCAGTTGCAAGGGTAGACGGTCGCTAAGAACTTATGTACACCTGGCATCTGTACCAAACCAATAAATGCATTAGATCCATCTTCTACTCAAACATTAATCACTTAATCATGGATAGTTAGCATATATTGTCACCTCAATATAATCAAGCGATCGTGGAAAATAATGTGGTTCACAGTGCAAATGCTGGTTGCCAGTAAGTTTTTCTTGGCCAGTCTCCTAGAACTAATAAGTCCGTTTGACATTGGGAATGTCCTTGATGGAATTACGTTGTGGTTTTTTTTGGTTTGCAGGACTATTTTGCTTGGTAATGGCATTGAGAAGCTCATCAGAAAGGCTAAGATGAATTGCAAGAGCTGTAAGAATGCTGCAGCTGATGCTCTTAGGGATCTAGGACTAGATAACTTTAACTTGTAGTCCCAGAAGTTCAAACTCACTTTTGTTGTGAAATCCTCCCCCCCTCCCCCCGCCGACACCCCCCCACAACTCAACCAAAACCATCCCCAATTCTTTGGGTCTGAAAAAGGAACACGATCCTGCTGTTTATAGTCTATTGATTGAAAGAGTGTTTTATGCTTAAAAAATGAATGCAATTGGAACAGATTTGTGATTTGATTTGGATAATAACACAAATATTATCCGGATATTATGCAAGTGTAGAAGTGGATCTTCTATTATACAGATTCTAAGCAGAGTTAACTATGGCTGTGAGTCATAGGGGTGGTTCGTGTTTGTTAAAACATATCCAAATTGAAATTCGAACCAAATCAATTAAATTAATTGATGCTCTATTGGGTTTGGTTATTAATTTAAGATATTGACAATATTTGATTTTGTTTGGTTTTACAAAAAATAAAGTCGAAGAAAGTATTGAATTCAAAGGATAAATTATATATATAATTTTTAAAAACTATATATAAGTGTTAGAGCTGTGACCTGAATTTTGTTGATCCGTCCCTGAAAGTTTCACGGTGTGATCTATGTTTGTGATTTTCAATGGGCCTGATCTAGATGGGGTGCGGGGGCAAAGCCTGCGGGTATGGACCTTTATAATTTTGGGCCTACGATCTATTTGTACGCACATATTATATAAGTGCAATTAGTGGTTCGGTTTTGGATATTCAGATATTACGTCGTGCTCCACATTGTACTCCTCGTCTTTCATAGTGAAATTTCTCTGCCTCTAATCATGATTTTTCCCGCAAGGGTTTTCACATAAATCTGTGTATTCTTGTCTTTTTTTTTTGCTTGTGGTTTGCTTTATTCTATCCGATTTATAACAATAAGTTATAGGTTATGAGTATATTAATTTATGTGGATCTTCACTGCACAAATGTAATCCCCTCACCATCTTTCACCACCGCATATTCCATCTCCTCTATGATCTCAGATTCTTAATGATATCATGTGGTTAATGTCATTTTTCTTTTTTTGGTAATTAAGTGATTCAATTAATCACCAACTATGCACTTCTTCCCTCAAGACTAGTATTCACACTTAGACTAACAAAATTCTTATCTTACCGGTGGTTCTAATGCTACTGATACACGCCATGTACCTAGCCAGGGCCTCTTCTGTTTGCTCCCTTTTGTAAACAATGCGTATGTTCTCTCAGTCCACATAGTTTGTACAAATTATGTGTATATGAGTATGATCACTCCTGCCTTGGTCATCTGGATGAGCCATTGTAGCAAAACTGACCGTCATGTTGGTCTGTCTAGCCATTTTAGTAGTCTATTCCACACTTGTCTCGTATACTCACACTCACCAAGTAAATGATCTCACTCTCTAGTGCTTTCTTGCATAAGCTGCAACTATCATCAACTTGAATGTCCCAACTTATCAGCCTGTATGTAGTAAGCAATCTTCCCGGTAATTGGACCCACTCTGTAAATTTGATTTTGGGTCTAGCCCAATTGTGAAACATGACACCCTTCCACGAACTTAAAGCAAATCTTTTTATCATCTTCAAATAAATTTGCTTGATCATGCTGCTCGCTTAATGCCATGTTTATTACTATATAAGCATAAGAACTCATATTGTAGACACTTAAATACACTTGGATGAAAGAAGAATTCTCTCGTGTTCTACATTTTATATCTACTTTCTTATTTTGTATTGTTACTTTAATTATTTTGTATATTTTCACAATAACTTCACTTCCGGTACTCTTGATGTTTTTCGTCCACGACTCTCTAGCCTGAAAGCTGTCACCAGAACCTTAATATTACCTTCTTAGAACCACCGACATGCGCCATGGGGATCGCCAACAATGGTGCCTCCCCGGGAAGCCACCACCACCACCCCTTATAATACCCTCTTACTTGAAATCCTTAACTCCAAAATTACCAAAACCTAATCCTATTCCTCTCAAGGACATTGCGTATATCATGGTGAACCAACAGTGATTTTAGAAGAGCAAGAAAAAGTACATAACATGATAATTCAAGATCTACAGTTCTCTCTGGTTAACCTGAATTGGGAGAAATTCGCAAAGTACTGCCAATACAATGTGAAATTAAATCAGACTACAAGATAGGGTTCTAAGTGATAGGCATGTGTTAATGCGCTCACGACAATACAGGACTATGTACATGTGATGTCAAAACCTGCTTACTTTCTTCACGCTAAGGACAAATATTATCATATGAGACCCATTAAATGGGAATCGTGGTTTACTCCTGGAAGAGGTAACTATAACTACACTTGCATGGATATTCTTTGTTGCGTTATCCTTCAATTTTATTGTGGAGTCCCTATTCTCAGTGGCCAAAGTATTGGGTAAACCCTTACATATAGATATGGCTACCATAAATAAATCCAAAACTAGTTGAGAAAAAGTAAAAGTTGAAGTGGATCTATTGAAAGATTTCCTCAAA
Source organism: Capsicum annuum (assembly GCF_002878395.1). Lineage (NCBI taxonomy): Eukaryota > Viridiplantae > Streptophyta > Magnoliopsida > Solanales > Solanaceae > Capsicum > Capsicum annuum. The sequence goes on along the minus strand of NC_061121.1, from coordinate 154,882,672 downwards.
AGGATCAAGGATTACATGCCCAAGTATTGCAAGACCTGCAAACTTCAAGGACACGAGGAGGAATGTTTGGTTTAACGTCTAGAGTTGAGAACAGAGAATGTAGAGGAAGAGGGAGTAGGAGAAACAAACCACTAGCAACAAGGTTATATAAATAAGGGATTGTAGTGAGAAGTAGCTAGAGGCCCCTTGCATTACCACCTACACCGTGTTTGGATGGTGGTTTGTCATGGTATGGTATGTTATTGTATGGTATGGTATGGTTATTAAGTGAACAATGTTTGTTTCTAAAAATATATGATATGATATGATTTAATAACCATGAAAACCCTCAATTTATGCAACCACCGATTTGATGGTATCCTATAGTTTGTTCATTGTTTTCCAATTATATCCTTACTTAATATTATATAATCATATTTGACTGTTTACCCTATATTACTAAACTCCACCTCCTACCCCGACCCTTACCCACCAACCCCCATCAGATTTTTTATAGAAAAATTCAAATATTTTTCTTATCTCCCTTTCTCTCTCCCCACCCAAAACCAGTATACCCACCCCCCACCCCCCTTTCTTCTTTTAAAAAATATTTTTTTTTAAAAGTTCAAGAAAATGTTTTCTTATCCCACCCTCACCACCCCACCTACTAGTCCTCCTTCCCCATCAATTTCTTTTTTAAAAAGTTTTAAAAAAAATTTCTTACCCCACCCCACCCCTACTAGCCCCCTCCTCCCTCTTCCAACTTTTTTTTTCTTATTTTCAAAACTTTTTTCTTATCCCACCACTATCCCTACCCAATCATCCACTCCACTACCCCCACCCCAAAATTTTTTATAAAAAAAAAATTTAAATTTTTTCTTCTTATTCTACTGTCTTATCCAATTCATTCTCATTGTTTTGTGTTAAATATATACAAATGCTTTTAGAAAATATTTTTCTACTTGCGTAACGAACACAAGAAAATAAGTAAGAAATAATTTGTTTTCTCAGAAAATGTTTTTGTTGGATTCCATACCAACCACATCCATAGCATACACCAAAAAAAATAAAATTTGTTACTATAAAAAATGAATACATTTATTTTGATCTACTCTTTAACTGATTTTGTTAGACTTTGCATAATTTTAACAACTTAATATATTTACGTGACATAATTTGTGAAAAATTAGTAGGAAAAAAAATTATTTTATTAATAATTACTGATAAATTTAACATTTATAATAAGTAAGGATATTTTAGTAAACTTATCAGTTATGATACAGTAACATACCATCAAACCAAATAATAAAACTGTTATTAAACAACATTGAACGATACAGTCCATCCAAATATTGTATTGTACTATACTGTACAATACAATACCATACCATACAGTGCCGTACATTATGAAACCATGACAAACCACCATCCAAACAAAGTGTACAAGAGGATTGGCTTGCTCATCTTGTTTTACTATGATTTTCTTGTTTCATCTTTTGGACCAATGAATGCTTTGCAGCTTTTATGGATTTGATAAACATAATGTTTAAACTGTAATTGCATATGTTCATTATTTTCTTCATAAATGACATCCTCGTTTACTCTTGGAGTGATGATGAACATGTAGACTAGCTAAAGATTATCTAGACACTTAAAATCACCAGTTATTTGCTAAGTTTAAAAAGTGTGAATTTTAGTTGAAATAGTAGCATTTCTTGGTCATATTATTTCAGTGAGGTTATTTGTGTTGATCCTTTAAAGACCAAAGCAGTTAGGACTTGGAATAGACCCATATCTCCATAAAAAATTAGAAATATCTTGGGTTTAGTTTGTTACTTCAGATAATTTGTTGACGAATTTTCATCTATTGCTTCTCTTAGTATCCCTGTTAAAGAAATTGTTGGTGATCCATCCTTGGTTGTACCTTTGAAGAGTGTGAACGTGACAGATAGGCTCTTTTATGAAGAGGTCCCAGTTGAGATTCTTGACAGTCAGGTTTATAAGTTGAGGAGCAAGGAAGTTACTTCAATAAACGTCCTTTGGAGGAATCAGCTAGTTGAGGGAGCTACTTGGGAAGCAAAAGCATATATGATGACTAAGTACCTCACCTTTCCCTTCTACTTCAGTCCCAGCTTGAGGTAATACTTTTCTCCTTAGTATTCCATCCAGTTTCATGTCCCTCAATTGCTTTCATTTCTTAGTATAGATGTATATTTCATGAGTTTACTTCAGCCTATATTTTATCAAGAATCAGTTACGGTGTTAGTAACCAACTTTTCAAATTTAGTAAATTTTTGGGATTGCAACTCTTTTCCTATATTTTCAGCTTAGTTAGTCTTTATTTGAGGATAAATGTTTCCAAGAGGGAGATATTGTAACACCCCAAAAGTCCCTAAGATCATATCTTAGACTTACCACAGAAAACCAACTGAAGCCATAAATTTTCTCTCAAAATAAAGGTGGAAAAAACCTATTGTGAGATAATCACGAGGGGATACCATGACCCATTGGGAGTTCCCATGAGTCGTGGGATTTGGTCATTGGTCACTAGGGAGCCTCAACCATGAATAAATGAATCACTTATAATGACTCATGGTAACAACTAATGGGTCATTTCATGTAGTCGTTGGGATAAAACCAGAAACCCAACCAATATCCCAATGACCATGAGTTTAACAAATGACTTATTAGTTCCTAGGACAAGTTGTCGGGTGGCTCATCCGACACAATTAGCTATTTTAAAATGTTTCTTTAGGGATTCTACACTTAAAACTACGTCGTTTTAAGACTTCTTAGGAGTGTATTAAATGAAGATAAGAGTTTCTTTTTCATCATTAGCATAAGACATTTAGAAAAATATCACAAGGTGATTTATCTCCTAAAAAAAGAAGAAAAACTAGTATTCTTCCCCAAAGGCTTCAAGGTCCAATTTCTTAGCAATAATTCTCCAAACTCTAGGTATTTGGGTGTTCAATGAGAGTCTCCTTTCAACCTCATGCTCAAGTTTTACAATTTCTTTTCTATTAACTCCATTAATTAGGAAAAGGCCCCAAATATCCAAATTTATGTTTCTTTCAGTATCCATAATTCAGAATATCTTATGATTTTAAAGAACATTTTATGCATGATTATAATATGATTTTCTTGAATGTTTGACATGTTATGAACACACGATTCTAGATTCTTGTGAAATTAGCATAAACTATCCAATTGATACATACTCCCAAATAAGTATTCAATACACCATATTTTTCATGATTTTTTCAAAATGGTAAAATGCACATAACTAGTTTTATGATTCAGTCATATTCAGTTATAGTAAATTGATCTAGTTCATGTGATTTACTCAGATTTCAGTATACCTATGAACACATGTGTATTTTTATGAAAGTAATTATTTAGCGTCGAGAGGACACAAGTTAAGTCCCAAACTGCATGCCACCATAGGTTATGGGGTCCTTACTAGTTGAGAGTGTCTTTCTCAGCCCGAATGTGCTCATGAGTGAATTCATGCAAGTCATAGTTCTTACCATTGGTAAGGTATAGAACACCCTCCCAAATTGGGTTTCAGGTTGTATTCCATGCTGTTCACATAGTCTATGTTGTTTATGAGAACCTCCTACAGTTTTAGGCTCAGTAATTGTACATGAAACTTAGTTTAGTTTTACTTGTATTTAAATTATGAATTTTTAGATTATTATTTCATATCAGTGTGTACATCTATTTTTGTATTTGTATATATATATATATATATATATATATGCATCCCATATAGGTTTATTATACTTCAGTTTAATTTTGTATCTCAGTATAGTGCATCAGTATTTCTAGTATGTTCAGGTTATTATATCTCACATGCATAGTACATTTAATGCACTGATAGCATACTTTCTTTTTCCATTGTATCATTTTATGATATAGGTTTAGATGCTCAGTATTAGCCATACGATTAGTATGCCTAATGCCATCTCAACAGTTGTAGTGACCCACTTGGATATTTTCTGTATTTCTGCTCGTTTAAGCCATTCATATCTTTCATATAGCTTCCCAATTCATTTATGACTTGCTGGAACTAACCGTCAGCTACCAGGCAGTTCATTTATTTTTTAGAGCCAATTCCCTATTTTGAAGTTTTTGCTGGTTAAAAATGGCTACTGAGTGAAAACTTTAGTCAAATGCTTATATACTATTTTTGATAGTTCCAATAGCTTTGAAACGTTGAATTTAGGATAGGTGGACCCTTGGTTTAGGTACCGAGGCTCCCAGACTCATTTTAGGCTATTGGTTGAAAGTTTTAAAAAATAACACATAGGTGTGGGACCCACTTTTCATCAAAACAAGCTCAGATGAAAATTTCAACTGAGCCATTTAGTTTGGAACGTTGAATTTAATAGGTATCATAGTTCCTTTGCATATACGGGATTCCAGATAAAGTCCGAGGGGTCGGTGGAGACTTGGAAATTTAAAAACTCAGTTGATGCTGGTGCATTGCTTAAGTACCCTTTGGATATCTTAAGCGAAAGACATTTAAGTTGTCGGCCAGTTTCTTAAGCGACCTGGGCTTGACCTGCGGATATCATTTAAGCAATGCCTTTGGCTTTTAAGAGATGACTGCTTAAGAGGCCAAAGGTCACGTAAGTGATAATGCGCAGGTTCATCTAATGTCACTAAATCGACACTTGATTGCTTAAGCAACTATAACTTAAGTGACTCAGTGTTCGCTTATGCGACACTTGGACACTTAGGAACACTATAAATCCTCCAATTAGCTTGATTCCCTTAGTTTTCACCCATTTCCAAGAGTGTAGAACTGTAAAATGTGTGAAAACTTTGGAGAATTATTTGTGGATATTTTACAGTGATTGTAAGCTTGAGTAACACATTTCTTCTCCAAATTCTTGGTAAGTTTCTATCAATTTCATGCATTAAATTCTCTTTCCCAAAATTCCTAGAATATTGGTGGGTTAATTGTAGCACCATTTGAGCTAAAAATATTCACCCCATTTTGAGGATAAATGTTCCTTGAGTATAGAGGGACGTTTTATCAAATTTGAAAGTGCAATTTTACAAATGAGCCCTACATAAAATTTTTATGTAATTTTTGGACCCGAAGTAGAAAAGTGCAATATGGGCATCATGTTTCTTATTTTAATGAGTAGATTATGATTTTGATAGCATGGAATCTTGTGGAAGCTTATAGGAAAGGAAAATCATCGATTTATCAGATTCGTCGAACTTTTCTTTGGCGTCAAGGTAGCTTGGTTTACCTTCTTCATTTGTTAAGCTAATTCATAGCATAATTATGATATTATGTTACATATGGGATGAGATTTAGGCATTGGAGATCGATAAAAATAAGTATTATTTGAACTGTTTAGTCTATTAAAGAACCGTAATTTAAGCGAAATTGATTTAGTTGCTCATGCTTTAGATAGAATTTCTATCATAGGGCTAATTGTGTCTTATTTAACATCTAGAAGTGAATTTAGATATCTTAGCCTAGTCCAGGGTATAATTCGTCTTAGAATGGATCTTGGGAATTAGAAGTGGGCCTATCTGGCCCACCTTAAACCAAGATTTGTGTTAGGTCTCATAGACTTCTATATGTATGTCATACCCTTTTATATACTTATTTTTCAAGTTTGAGGAGATTGGATACGTGATATTTATGCTAGTTTGGTACTTGGGAGTTGGTGCTAATTTCGGGCAAAACCCGATGGCTTATTGATATCAAGTTCCAATTCAATTCCGGTGATTAATGATAATATTAATGATGTGAGTTCCAGTAAGTTAGACAAATAATGATGTTATGACTTTTAGTTTGAGTTCTACATTGGGAATTTATTTATGATATGATATGGTATGGATGGATTCATGGTTATGGCGTGATATTCGGTAAACTTATGGAACTTTAATTATTTACTTTTCTTTGATTGTACCCTCCAGGCTTATGGAGGCCCACATTAGGTTATTTACTTTTTCTCACTTATTAGCTTATGGGGGCTAGTCTTGTAGAATTAGTTATGTTTTCTTTCATATTATGTCTATTTCGGTTATTTATTTACAATGTTGGAGCTTATTTCTAGTTTTGACCTTTTATCTTGCCATAGCTTATTTATCTTGCATCTTATCGTATTTATATCATGATTTATCTTAGTCGGTCAATGATCCCTATTATTATTGTCTATATTTTAGACCATTATTATTGTCTACCACCGCCAACTCTAAATCATGAGTGAAGTAGTCACGGATGTGCACCTTCAGCTGCCTCAACGCATAAGCAATAACTGACATGACCTAAACTAGGGCCTAGTCGTGTTGGGCATCTCAAGTCAAACCATAACCGCCCTGCACCGTACATTGGATGAATTCTGAATATATAACAAGATACACCAATAATAGTTTAAATACATTAAATAAAGTGTATAATCATAATCCAACAACCTCAACTACATATTCAACCGATGCCAACCCCAATGCCAATACCAATACCAAGGCTGGTACCAATACCGATACCATGATAAAGCCTCTAACTAGATCAAATAACATCTGGTCGAGACATGGCCCCGACCATAGCCAAAACCAAAATCCAAGAAACAAAAATAATGAAAAGAAGTCCATAGCATGAAATGGAGTCTTCTGGAGTATGGACGCTTACCACTTCAATCTAACTTAAAGTTGTCCCCGAATCCAAGTCACTGAGCAGGAGAAATGGTAGTGGGGTCAATTCCTGCATCGCTTGGGGATACAACGCCCAAAGACGGTTAGTAGAGTGAACACTAGGATGTACTCAGGGATAAGATAAAATAATGCCCGTAATTCAAAACCAAATCAATTAACCATGTGCAATCACATATATACATATATATACCATGTTTGGATAGGGAATAAAGTTTAGTATTTATTTAAAACCTTTACCTGGGTTGTGTAGCTTTGCCATCCTAAAACCAGCCACGGGCTATAGGGTTCAACTCACCCTACTGAAAGGGCTCCAGTGCGTGTTAGCCGCACGATTGGAGAAAAGAACCTGAGATGACTAGTACATCTCCAAAATATAAAGTGGAACATCATGCGCATGGTCACTATGACCAAACCTCACATTGACAAATGTGAGTTTCTAGTATTGGTCCTCCCGGGATCTCCACCTTCCACAACTTTGATACACACCAACTTTAAGACAATATTAAAACCATTTACACATTCCAACCTTGTACCAAGGAGTATTTATTAGGCATTAGCAATTGGTATCGTCATACCAAAATTAGAGCTTGCAAGTCTATCCATTTATGCCATACCAAAGCCATTCAACCAAGTTAACTCCAAAGTTTACAATTAAACCAAGACCATGGCCACCAAGGCCTTTTTAAACCATTTAAAATCAACCAAACCAATTTAAGTTCCATTAGCTTTTATGCATTGCAAAGATTTCAAGAATAGTCAAACTATGTGATGAAATCATTCTCATTGTCATTTTAACAAATAGGTTGAGGGCACATAAGTTTCAAAATCATAACCAAGTAAGTTGGGGAATCCATAATACCCCAAAATCCATTGACCATTAACATGTATCCTACAAAGTCAAAATCATGCTAAAAGCATGAAAGAAAACATAATTAAACCATGACAAACACTATTCAACCACGAACATCCAAAACCCCCAACCTTTATTTCAAACCATAACAATATCATGAAATTCATATATTAAAACACATGATCTTTGTAAAATAACAATGAGGGAGGAATAACATGCCTTATATACCAAGGAAGACAGAGAAAATCACTCTTGAAATCCCCTAATTAATTGTCTTGATGAAACCCTAGCCTCTTGCTTGAGCAAAGAGTTTGAAAGTTTTTTTAAAGAGTGTTTGATTTGGAATAATAGGTTAATGAAGTCCCAAAAGGTGTTTTGTGTCATGGTATCAAAGGGAGTTAAAAAGGGGAAATATCCAGAATGTCCCTAACTTAAAACTGTAAAATTACCCAGGTGGTTACGAGTTGACCCCGTGACTTGTGACCATAAAATACTACTCGTACCATTGAGTCATCCCAATACAGTGAGTTGGAAACCCATACACCATCCAAATCCCTGGCCTCTACTAGTGACCAGACTATACGACTCATATGTTCCTTGTCGTACCCAAGACAGATTCCAAAGGGATTAACACCGAACAACATACGACTTATTACAAAGACTCGTAACATATCCTCATGGATCTTAGTAAGCCACTCGTACTCAGATCCAAGTTAAGTTAGTGAGCCACTCGTACTCAGATCCAAGTTAAGTTACTAAGTTTCATATTTGATGAATGATCATCCTAACGACTCTTCACTACACCTAACGACCCGAACCACCAAGTTGTAACCACAATTAAAACCCAACCACCATCACTGGACACCTTATGAGTTGGGGAACCTAACTCGTAATTACACTATAAGACTTGTATGATGAGTCGTTCCAAGGACAGTGAGCTCAAAGCTTAGGAAATTTTCAAGGGAAAAAACCCAGGGTGTTCAATTCTCCCTCACTTGGATCATTCATCCTCGAATGATGGGATAAGGTAGTACAAGCACACCTCTAATCTCATCTTTAACTAAGTTAGAAAATAAATATGTTAAAAAACACACACCTTATGCATGAATTTATGAAGTAGAAAATATGAATGGATATTTGGACTTCATGTCCTCTTCAGCTTCCCAAGTAGCCTCTTTGACCTTGTGGTTCCTTTATAGAACCTTTACCGAGGACACGTTCTTGGTCCACAATTGATGAACCTGCTGATCTAATATCTCAATTAGGATCTTCTCAAAATATAGGGAATCCAAAATACCAATATCCTTGATAGACACAATTTGCGATGGATTGCCCATACACTTCCTCAACATAGAAACATAGAATATCGGGTGAATGGAGCTCAAACTAGAAGGCAACTCCAACTCATACGCAACATTACCAACCCTTCTAAAAACCAAGTATGGATCAACATACCAAGGACTAAGCTTCCCTTTCTTCCCAAATCGCATCACTCCCTTCATTAAAGATACCTTTAAGAACACCCTAACCCCAACCTCAAACTCCAACTTCATTTATCGTATATCTACATAGGACTTTTGGTGACCTTAGGTAGCCTTAAGTCTATCCCGAATCACATTCACCTTCTCCATGGCTTGGTGAACCAAATTTGGGCCAAACATATTCGCCTCACCAACCTCGTACCACCCAATAGAAGAAATAAACCTCATACCATACAATACCTCAAATGGAGCCATTCTAATGCTAGAGTGGTAGTTATTATTATAGGCAAACTCTATAAGAGGAAAATTCTCAACCCAACTACCACCATAGTCAATCACGCAAGCTCGAAGTATATCCTCCAACATCAGAATAGTTCTTTTTTCTTGTCCATCCGACTGTGGGTGAAAAGCTATACTAAATATCACCTTGGTCCCTAAACCTTTTTGAAATAACCACCAAAAGTGAGATGAAAATTGTATAACATGATCCGAGATGATATAAATAGGCACCCCATGCAACTTCATAAGCTCTTGAAGGTACAACCTTTCATAATCTTCTGTCGAAAAATTGGTCCTTACAAGCAAGAAAAGAGCAAACTTTGTCATCCTATCCATGATGACCCAAGCCGAATCAAATTGATTTTGAGATCGAGGAATACTGATAACAAAATCTATGTTGATTATTTCCCATTTCCATACATGCAGCTTGATTTATTGATACAATCCTTTATTCCTCTTATATTCAACTTTCACTTATTGGCACACCATGCACTTAGCCATACAATTAGCCACGTCCTACTTCTTATTATTCCACCAATACATCATCTTAAGGTCTACATTTTTGTCAAACCAGGATGAATAACATAGCATGACTTATGCGCCTCAGCCAAGATCCTCTCTCGTAAACCATCTATATTAGGAACTCAACCTTCCTTCATACCACTAGGTATCATTGTTACTAATCTCAAAGTAATTATCTTTTACCCAACTATGTCACCTTTGATCCTCATTAAGATGGGATTCAACACTTATTTCTCTTTTATCTCCACACCAAGAGACAACTGCATCACCTCCTGTACAAATGCACCACTATCCTTAGAGTACAAGAGGCAAACTTCAAGATTAGCCAAATGATGAAAATCCTTCAATAACTCCCGCTTCTCCTTTTACACATGGACTAAACTCCCCATAGACAACCTGCTAAGAGAATTGGCAACCACGTTAGCTTTATTTGGATTGTAGTAAAGACTTATGTCATAATCCTTGAGCATCTCAAGCCATCTCCTTTGCCTGAGGTTCAACTCTTTCTGAGAAAATACATATCATAGGCTCTTATGATCTGAAAAGATATCCACATGTACTCTATACAAATAGTGACACCAAATTTTCAATGCGAACACCACAACTAAAAGCTCCAAGTCATAAGTCAGATAATTCTTCTCATGCACCTTTAACTATCTAGAGATGTAAGTTATTACCTTACCATGCTGCATCAAGACGTAACCAATCCCCATACGGGATGTATCACAATATACCAAAAATTCATTTGTTCCTTTGAGCAAAGTCAAGAGTGGAGCTGAAGTTAGCTTGTCCTTTAGCTTCTAAAAACTAGCCTAAAAAGTATTCAACCATAAAAACTTTACCTTATTCTGAGTCAGCTTAGGTAATGGGGCAGTTATAGTCGAAAAACTCTTTATAAACTTTCTATAGTGACCAGCTAAACCCAAGAAGCTCTGAATATTAGTTGGATTCATGGGTCGAAGCCACTTCTTAACCACTGTAACTTTCTATGGATCCACCATGATTCCTTCAGTAGAAATAACATGACCTAGAAAAGTGATAGCATTTAACCAGAATTCACATTTTAAATATTTGGCATACAATTGCTACTCTTTCAGGGTCTTCAATATAATGCAAAGGTGATCAACATGATCCACTTCACTCTTAGAGTACATTAAAATATCGTCTATGAACACAATGGCGAACAAATCTAAAAACTGCTGGAAGACCCTTTCATCAAATACATGAATGCCACCGGAGCATTGGTTAACCCAAAAGACATAACCAGGAACTAAAAATTCCCATAATATATATGTAAGGCAGTCTTAGGTATATCCACCTTGCTAATATTTAACTGATGATACTTGGATCATAGGTCAAACTTGGTAAAAAATTTAGCACCCTGCAACTGATCAAGAAAATCACCTATCCTTGGAAGAGTGTACTTATTCTTTACCATCACCTTATTTAACTACTGCTAAAAAATACACATTTAAAGGGAACCATCCTTCTTTTGCATGAGCAAAATAGGTGCATTATTGTTCAACTATTGCCCATATGTCCCTATCTCGGTATCCTATATATTTATATATAACCATTGTGTATGTAGTTTATGACTGGATTTTAGTAAATACATTATTTTATCCCTATTCCTTGAGTTTCATGCTAGTATTTGCCTCACTTTTCATATATGGATGCTACATTATTTCATGATGTATGTTTCAATGAGTTTTCTGTTGATCCTATGTAGCGTTAGGTGGTTTGGTACTTCTGTTAATCAGGTGTGAAGTGGTGAGCCTCCATATTTTGGAAGGCCCTATCATTTTATTAAGTGTCTTTTATCACTCTAGTATTAATGGATTTCTTTATTATAGTCAGGGGTATGTCTCAACTTAGTTGGTATTCTTGGATTAGAGGCTTTTTTGGATAGTATTGGGAGTTTATGGTTGTTTTGCATTGACTTTCAAATTTCCATTTACCTAATCTATCTATCATATTGTTTTGGTTGTCTTCTGCTATTTACTTTTGTTGAGCTTTAGAGGTAAGGCTAGAGGGTTATCTACAGCCCTCAATGGGCTTGAGATGCCCGTCATGGACAGGCTCGGGTTCTTCATGTTAAGCTTGGTATCAGAGTATAATTCAGGGTCGATGAGTGTCTACAAAGTCATTTTTGAGTAGAGTCCCTTTTATGGGTGTGTGGTACTCCACACTTATAAGAGGGAGGCTACAAGGCATTTATGAATATTTTCTTTCTTTGAGCTCAATTTTGTACTAGAAGGTCTAGATGCTTTGAGTTTTCTCTAACTCCTAATTTACCTACATTTTAGATTATGCCTCCTCAAAGATCTGATGATCATAGGAATTTAGCTAGAACCTTCCTCCCAATTAGGGATAAATTTAAAAGAAATTTTCCTTACTCATGGAATGCACACTCAATCAAGGGCCCCTACCCCTGACTGTACCACTCCACCTGGGATTCCACTGATTCCTACTAGTCCTCCTCGAATTATCTAGGCTGATGCTACCTTTACTCCATCCCAATAGGGATATATCTTAAATGCGGAGTTCCATCAGTCTATCTATATACTTACTAGCATTCTAGTCTCATTGATCTAATTATGTTAGTCTTGTTCTTAGTTCATCTGAGGTCACTCGATTTGGATAGATTATAAAGTTAAATCTCCCAACCTTTACAAACTCCAGGGCTGAGGAGGATTTGTAAAAGGTTAAATTTACTTCTTACCAGTTAAAGAATGTGGCTTACTAGTAGTATGAGTTAATAGGTGATAATGCTAAGCTGGCTATGTGGGATGAATTTTTAGGTGCTTTTATTAACCACTTCTTTCTTTAATTGCTAAGGGAGGCTAAGGCTAAAGAGTTTATGAAGTTGAAGTAGGGTAAGATAAGTGTTAAGAAGTATGATTGAAGTTGCAACAATTATCCCATTATGCTCCAGAGTTGGTATCTAATATGAGGTCTAGAATGAGAAAGTTTTTTTTTATTTTTCCCATGATTTGGTGTTAAAATATAAGACCACTATGTTTAATAATAATATGGACATATCCAAGCTGGTGGTTTACATACAACAGGTGAAGGATGAGAAGAGAAAGTAACCAAAAAATGGAGAAAGAAAGAGTAAGAAATTTAAGTATGCAGAGCAGAGTGCAAGTCAGCATAATAGTAAGAGGGGTGGTAGACCGTGGACTAAGAAGAAGAACTGGGAAAATTCTTATTCGTCAGCCAGTGCTCCTTATCCTAAACCTGTAGGTGAAATTCTTCTTTGGCTCTTTCACCTAAGTATACCATATCAGGTACCGATAATGGCCAAAATAGCCTCTATGTACTTGCTACTTGTCAATAATTTGAGGCATCCCTAAATATTTTTACTTGTATATAGTAGCCCTTGTCTCGTGATGTTTATTGTTTGCTTGATCTGGATTCTACCCTATATTATGTCTCCCCTTATGTAGCTATACACTTTGGTTTTGGTCCTAAAAGTATTTTCGGCCCCTTTTCTATTTCTACTCCTGTGGGTGAGTTTATTGTTGTTAGAAAAATATATAGGGTTATGTGGTGTTCATTCTTGTTTGGGAGACATCAATGGATTTGATAGAAATTGATATGGTGGACTTTGATGTAATCTTGGGGATAGATTAGCTCCATTCATGCTATGCTTCTTTGGATTGTAGGACCCAACGGGTCAGCTTTTATTTTCCTAATGAATTGGTGATTGAATGGGAAGGGAGTTCCTTAATACCAATAGGCAAGTTTATAGGGAATTTTATTTACTATCTTAGAGCTCAAAAAATATTTCCAAAGGTTGTCTGTATTATCTAGTTTGGGTTAAAGATTCTAAATTTGAGAGTCCCTCTCTACAATTACTCCCTATGGTTAATGAATTTTCTAAAGTTTTTCCCAATGATATTCTTGGAATTTATCCCGATAGGGAAATAAACTTTAGGGTTGACCCTCTATCAGATATCCATCTCATTTCCATTCATCCTTGTAGGATGGGTCTGGCTGAACTAAAGAAACTAAATAAGTAGTTGAGGGATCTCCTTGATAAGGGTTTCATCTGTCCTAGTGTTTCTCCATGGGGTGCTCCTGTGTTTTTCATGTAAAATAAAGATGGGTTTGCTTGTATGTGTATGTACTATCATTGGTTAAACAAGGATAAAATGAAAAATAAGAATCCCCTCCCTAGAAATAATGACCTTTCGATCAGCTTTAGGATGCCAGGTGTTTCTCTAAAATTGATCTTTATTCGGGTTACCATTAGTTGAAAATTAGGGAGGTTGATATTTCTAAGACTACCTTTTGGACCCGTTATGGCCACTATGAGTTTTTGATTATGTCATTCAGGTTGACTAATGATTTGGCTACTTTCATGGATCTTATGAATTGAGTTTTCAGGCAGTTTTTGGATTTATTTGTTATAGCCTTCATTAATGACATCTTGGTACACTCCAAAAGTGAGAAGGATCATATCAATCATCTTTGAATTGTGTTGTAGACCCTCAAGGACAAAAAATTATTTAGAAAATATTCTAAGTGTGAATTTTGGCTTAGTGCTGTGACTTTTCTCATGGATGTTTTTTCTAGTGAAGAGATTAAGGTAGATCCCAAAAAAGTTAAGGTAGTTAAGAAGTGGCCTAAACCTATAACTCAAACCAATATTAGGAGCTTCTTGTCGGGTACTATTAAAGGTTTGTGAAGAGTTTATCATCTATTGCAGCTTTGATGATGAAGTTGACTCAGAAAAAGATTAAGTTTTGGTGGTCCGATGCTTATGAAGGTAGTTTTGAGAAGTTAAAAGATACGTTGACTTCTGCACCTATTTTGACCCTACTTGAGGGCACTGAGGGGTTTGTTGTGTATTGTGATACATCCCCTGTGGGGATAGGTTGTGTAATGATGCAGCATGTTAAGGTTGTAGGCTATGCTTCTCGACAGCTTAAGGTTCATGACAAGAGTTATCTGACTCACGATTTAGAGTTGATGGCTGTGGTTTTTTATTTGAAGATTTGGCGCCATTATTTGTATGGGATGTACGTTGATATTTATTCAGACCATGAGATCCTACAGTATGTGTTTACATAGAAGGAATTGAATCTTAGGTAAAGGCAGTGCCTCAAATTTCTTAAGGATTACGACATGAGTTTGCACTACCATCCAAGTAAAGCTAATATTTTTACTGATGCTCTTAGCAGGTTGTCTATAAGGAGCCCATCCCATGTCGAGGAGGAGAAAAGAGAATTGGTGAAGGATATTCACAGGCTTACTAACTTGGGAGTTCTAATCTTAGACTCTAAGGATGGAGAAGTGATTGTTTAAGAAATAGTTAAATCATCTCTTAGCGCTGAGGTCAAGAAGAAGCAGGTTTTGGAGCCAATACATATGAAAATCAAGGATGATGTGGGTCTGCAAAAGGTTATGAATTTTGAGATTTGGGGAGATAGAATCTTGAGATATTAAGAAAGGTTGTGTGTCCTTTATATAGACGGGCTTTAGGAAAGGATTTTGACCGAAGGTCATGAGTTTAGATATAACGTTCATCCGAGTTTGACCAAAATATATCATGAATTGAAAGAGATCTATTGGTGGAATAATATAAAGATGAATGTGGCAAATTTTGTTGCTAAGTGTATGGTCTATCAACAAGTCAAGGTAGAATATCTAAGGCTAGGTTGTACTTCTCAAGAGATAGAATTGCCCATATGGAAGTGAGAGATAATTAATATAGACTTCATTACAAGTATTCCATGGTCATGAAATCAGTATGATTTTATTTGGGTCATCATAGCTAGAATGACCTAGTCTACTCACTTCTTATCTGTAAGGACTGACTACTCAGGAGTGGATTATGCCAAGTTATTTGTTCAGGAAATAGTTAAGGTTCATGAAGCACCGGTGTCTATCATTTTATATTGAGGTACATAGTTCTCTTCTTATTATTGGTGTTCTTTTAGAAATGTTTGGGTACTCAGGTGAACCTTATCACCGCTTTTTACTCTAAAATAGATGGACAAGGGTAACATATTATTCAGATTGTGAAACATATTCTAAGGGAATGTGTGATTGACTTTAAAGGTAGTTGGGTTGATCATTTGTCTCTTATTAAATTTGCTTACAACAATAGTTACCATTCTATCATCCAAATGGCCTCTTTTGAGGGCCTTTATGGTAGAAAGTGTAGGTCTCTTATTAGATGGTTTGAGGTAGGTCAGATTAGGATTTTTGGCCCTGACTTAGTTCACCAAGCCATGGAGAAGGTGAAAGTGATTAGAGAAAGACTTAAGACTGCTCAAAGTTGCCAAAAGTCTTATGCGGATGTGAGGAGGGAGTTGGAGTTTGAAGTTTGCAATTGGGCATTCTTGAAAGTTTTTACTATGAAAGGAGTCATGATATTTGGGAAGAAAAAGAAGCTTACTTTATTACATTGGTTCATATAAGATTTTAAGGAGAATTGGGAATGTCATTTATGAATTAGATTTCCCAGCGAGTTTGTCCTCGATTCATCCTATTTTCTATGTGTCTATGCTTAGGAAGTGTGTGTGTAACCCTTCATTGATAGTGCCTATGGAGGATGTTGGTGTGAGGGATTCACTGTCTTATGAGAAATTCCAAGTTATAATATTAGATAGTCAAGTTCGTAGGTTGATAACAAAAGATATAGCTTCGGTGAAAGTGCTTTGGAGAAATCAAAATGTAGAAGAGGCTACACTGGAGTCAGAAGAAGACATGAAAGCCGAGTACCCATTGTTGTTTCCAACATTGGATGAAAGTACTTAAGGTATGAGCTTCATTTCCCTCTTGTCTCTTTTCAAATTTGTTCTTGAATTCTATTGTATTCTTTCTATTATCATGCTAAAAATATCCTAACTTCTCATTCGGGAATGAATGATCTAGGGGGGATAATATAAGATCTCATAAAATATTGATCATTTTATTTTTGAGCCTGCCATGTGAGTAATGTTAATTTTTGACTTGAATCATGATAAGGTATGTTGAAGTGGTGTTTTAGGCATGTTTTGGAATTTTTGGAAGGGGTTGGGGATCATTTTGGGACTCCAGGGCAGTGAGTGTCTGCGACAGTGGTGTGCCACACCACTTAGTCACTGCGATAAGACTGTGGCACACTAGCTACCCTTCACGATAGCGGTGTGCCATGTTGCTATGCAATTTTCATCTAGTTTTATTTGTTTTCCTTGGGATGAGGGACTTTTTGGTCCTTTACCCCTTAAACGACTTAAAAACACCTAAATAACCCCTTTGCCTTCAGTTATCAAGATCAAAACCTTTCTCTTATCTTCTTTAACTCCCAAGTCAAGAAATTCAAGTTTTTTATAAGGATTTCATCATTCGGGCTCTAAACTTCAATTCCTCTTTGATTTCTTCTATATTTCACGCATGTTACTCTTTCCCTAACTAGAATTTTATGTTATTGCATAAGTTTATTCAATATCCATGTGTTTTGAATTGATGGGTTTGAAATTGGGTTGAGGTCTTTTGGTTGTTAATACATATATTATTTTTCTCATTACTTTAATGTGTTCATGCTTTGATTGATAGTTTTTGGAATTGAATTGGTGTATTGTTATAATGGTTGAAATGAGTCACACGAGTTTCCCCAAATTGATGAAATTTTGACTTGGTAATAGTATTATCCTAAACCCATATTCAAATCTTGATTTTGAGTATGGATTTTTACATAATTTAACTTATCTTTTGGAAATATTGCATTGCATTAATGAATAAATGAATAAAAAGTATTTGGATGCCCTTGGTGGCTATGGTTTGGATTTAAACCGATAATTGGATTCAATTTGGTTATATGGTTTTGTTTGGCATAAATGGAATAGCTTTCAAGGATATTGGTATGACGATACCAAGTTGAAAATGCCTAATTAAAAAGATTTCATGGTTTATGGTTGGTTTGTGTGCAAATTATTTTAATTGGGCTTAATGGGAATTGTGTAGCTCACCGAGAAAGTGTAGTCCCAGAGAAACCCACACTAGAAACCACATTTGCCGGCATTGGGGGTCTATGTGGTCATGTGTCTAGATACACATTATATTTTGGATAGCTATCGCCTTGGTGTCTTTAGACATTCCTTGGTATATGCGGCTAGATGGACTGGGGCCCTTCCGACAGGGGGAGCTAGACCTATATGTCTGTGGGTGCCTGGAATGTCTCTACAAGCTACATAGTTTAGGTTAATATTTTAAAATATCATGTTTCGTGACCCTTACCCCTATCCCGGTATCCTATATCTATAATATATTAAAAGTGTGAAAACCCATAGAAAAGTGATTTGAACTTTTTGTCCTTTATTAAAAGTATATGTAATAGACAAAATCATTTTTTACTATTTTTTTTAAATATTTAAAAATTAATGAAAGTTAAAGCTTAATTATTAAACCTTACCTTATTTGACTTATATACCTAAAATTTAGCATAAAACCTTACCTTATTTGAATTAAAACCTAAAATTTTGGACATTAAAATTCTTTTAAAACAAATTACGAGAAAAAATTGTCCAAATTGTGACACGAGTATCAAATATGGCTAAGAAATTTTATTGATTTACTATTTTTGGTTAAAAGAAATGCTGATTTTTGTTTTTGTTTTTGAGTTGGACTCCAACTAAAAAGTCAAAAGTCAGCTGACTTCTCCAAAAACAAAGGTATAAGGTCGGTACTTTTTCAAAACAAGGCAGTATTTTTGTACGTGTCTCTTGCACTACTCCCTGCCTATATATAAGGTCTCCGCAATATACAAGAAAATTTGTATTGTAGAAACCTGTGAAAATTTGCATTCTTATCATTTTCTTTGATATAATTATGCTTTAGAAATTAGTAATTTTGATATGTTCTGTTACTCTCATTCCTTATTTTTGTTGACGTGAGTTTGTTTTAATTATTTAGTTATGGTAAAGAATCAATAATCTTGGAAGAAGGAGAATACGTTAAAGAAAATACAAGGTAATTTCATACTGTTATTATTATTATTATTATTATTATTATTATTATTACTATTCTTTTATGTTTAGATACGAATTTAGTAGGTGATTCCAACATTAAGTTTTATGCACCGATAAAAAGTGGATTTATGCAATTTTAGACGGATGCAGACCTACTGAATGTTAGAGGTTGATAACAAAAGCAAGTAGAGATTGATAACAAAGGTCATTAAGAATGGTATGCCCACACAAAGATAATAACAAAAGTATGTTGGTAACTTTATCATTGGAAACTTTTCTTGTGAACTTTTATACAGTGGTGTTGATAACTTTATTTTATTTCCACTTATGTTAAATATCACATCTCCGCAAAACTTGTATACTATTATTTGCCTAGCTTGGGAGTTGAGGAGGATTAAAAATCAAGCAACATAAGATTAGGCCTTAGAGGCTAATAGAAGTTCTTGAGATGTAACTTATTGCATCCTAATATTTGGTGAAAAAGAGGTTTATCTTATGTACCATTAAAGGGGTTTTCTTAAAAACATTTGGTAGCCCAATTGTTTATTTTACTTTATATGGTAAATGTTGCTGATGCATTAGTTTGGCAGTTTTGTATGGGAAAAAGAATTCCTAAAAACTGTGGTTAGAGGCAAAGAGAAAATATAATGTATATATACAAAATAATCTAATATATATTTTAGTTAATGTGGAAATACACGTGTAACGCACGTAGACTAAACTAGTTTTTATATATATATATGTATGTATAACTGTTGTGCATGTTGTTTATGACTGAGTTTTGGTAAATGCATTATTTTATTCCGTACCCTTGAGTTGCATGCCAGTGCTTGCCCCACTGCCATCCCCAGATTCTACATCATTTTATGATGTAGGTTCTACCCTTGAGTTACATGCTAGTGCTTGTTCCATTGCCATCCCCGAATGCTACATCATTTTATAATGTAGGTTCTGAGGATTTTTTTGTTGATCCTATGCAACGTTAGGTGGTTTGGTACTTCTATTGATCAGATGTATAGTGGTGAACCTCCATTTTTTGGAAGGCCCTGTAATTTCATTAAGTTTCTATTATCACTCTAGTATTAATGGATTTCCTTATCGTAGTCGGGGTCATATCCTATCTTAGTTGGTATTCTTGGATTAGAAGCCTTTGTGGATAGTATTGGGATATTATGGTTTTTTTGCTTTGACTTTCATATTTTCATTTACCTTATCTATCTCTCGTATTATTTTTTGTTGGTTTTCGCTATTTAATTTTGTTGAGCTCTGGAGGTAAGTCTAGGGGTTATCTCCAACCCTCGGTGGGCTTGATATACCCATTACAACCAGGCTCGAGTTTGGGTCATCACAGCTTGTCCAAATCTCGAATACCTCAATCTTCGTCGGGTCTACTATAACCCCATCCTTAGACACCATATGCCCAAGGAATGTCACCGACTCAGGACAAAACTCACACTTAAAGAATTTGACTAAAAAATATGATCTCTCAAAGTTTGGAGCATAACCCTCAAATGTTGTATATGCTCTCTCTATTCCTCTAATACACAAGGATATCATCGATGAACACAGTCATAAAAGAATCCAAATAAGTCCTAAACACGCGGTTCATCAGATTCATAAACACGGATGTTAGTCAACTCAAAATACATCACTAGGAACTTATAATGACCATAATAGGTCCTAAAGGCTGTCTTTGGGATATCCTTTGACCAAATCCTCAACAGGTGGTAACTGGTCCTCAAATCAATGTTAGAGGACACTGCTGCTCCCTAAAGCTAATCAAAAAAATCATTAATGCGAGGCAAAGGATGTCAGTTCTTCACTATCACCTTATTAAGTTGTCTATAATCAATACACATATGAATGGAACCATCCTTATTTCAACAAATAACACAAGAGCTCCCCAAGGAGAAATACTCGGTCTAATGAAACCCTTTCCAAGAAGATCTTAAAGTTGAGAATTTATCTCCTTAATCTTGTAGGAGTCATACAGTAATATACCATAGAAATAGGTTGTGTGCCTGACTCAAGATCAATAACAATCTCAATATTATGCTTAAGAGAAAGAAAAACATCAAGAAAGTCATAAACTATAGGAACTGATTCAAGCGACAGACTCTCCATATGAATATATGAAACAATCTTCATCGGCCTGTGGTTAATCGCTCCCTTCCATATGACCGGGGGTACATCGGGCATGGCAAAGGTAACGGTCTTGGCAAAATAATCCAGGATTACATGATAGTGGGATAACCAGTCCATGCCCAGAATCATATCAAAATCCACCATGTCTAATATGATAAGATCAACATGAGTATCAAACTCTTAAATAGTCATAACACATAATGAAAACCCGATCCACTACTAAAGAGTCACCCATAGGAGTAGATACACATAGTGGAAAAAATAATGTATCCCAAAATAACTCTAAACATGGGGCATAATAATCAGAAACATATGAATAATTGGACTTCTAACCAAATAAAGCAAAAATAGACCAATGACACACCAAGATTGTTCCTGTGATAATGATATCTGAAGACTCTACCTCGGGTGTAGC
This sequence comes from Capsicum annuum, assembly GCF_002878395.1. Classification (NCBI taxonomy): domain Eukaryota; kingdom Viridiplantae; phylum Streptophyta; class Magnoliopsida; order Solanales; family Solanaceae; genus Capsicum; species Capsicum annuum. Next base: position 154,861,357 of record NC_061121.1, on the reverse strand, counting down.
ACGTAATGCACACAACTAACCACACTCTCCATCTGGCTGGGCTCCTGATCAATCTCCTGTCCTACTTGTCTGACAACCTCCACAAGAACTATGTGGGCCATCCCTATGATCATGCATACCACTCGTTGAACTGCCCAAATTGGTGGGATGCTGTAAACTGAAGGAACCATCTCTCCATGGTTAGGGCACTCTCTCAAGAATTGACCAAAAGCTCCATAACTATTACACGCCCTAGTGTTGTACTAAAATTAGAAGATCCAGCTGACCCAAAATAACCACCATGACTAGAATAACCAGAAGATGAACCACTCAAGGACTGACCACTACCCAAGCCAAGATGATCACTAAAACTAGATTGACCTCCATTGGTATTCTGAAGAGCAGATTAAAATAGCCTACTAAACTGACCTTGATACTGATATGTATTACGCAGAGGGTTCCTACCCTGAGAGATACTACCTCTTATCATGAGTCACTACGACTTCCATTGAAACTATCCTGATAACGTAGCCTCTTATCACTTCCCCTTAAGCCTAACAATGTATCTCCTCCATACCTAAGATCTACCCGCAACAACCAAACTCTGTGTATACATATGAAGAGGAAGTCTCAACACCTAAATAGAGCAACGAACACTCTCATACTCTATAGTAAAATAGAAGTAGGATGCATAGACAACTCATGAAATCCACGCCTCATACTCTACAACCGTCATAGAGCCCTACTCCAACCTCGAGAACTGATCCCTCAAATATCCTTAAGACTACGAGGCATGTACTTCTCTAAGAAGATATTAGAGAACTAAGTCTATGTTAATGGGAACATCCAACTGGCCTAGAATTAAGATGACCTCTCCACTAAAGTCAAGCTTTCAAGTATAACTGAAAAGTAGTGTAATTCACACCACGAGTCTCAACTATGCCTAAATTACAGAGCCTATTCTCACAAGCAATCAAGAACTCATACACATCTTCGATCGGTGCACCAAAAATCTTGGGCAGAGCCAATCTCAAAAACCTACCCATCCTATTCTACTCCTCAATAGACATAGCAATCTCGGAAAGCACCGACTGAGCGACTACCAGTACATGAGGGACCTCAACTCTGGGAGTCATAGCTATAGGCTGTGCGTCTGCCTTAGTATTAATCTGATCCATAGATTGTGCACCATCAGATGGTGCAATGTCTACCAATACCAATGCCTAAACCAAAGCATCCCTGAGTACTGAAGATGAAATAAACCTCGATAGATCCTGAGCTGGTTATTGGCCCACCGCTGGCTGGGGAAAAAGAATATCTAGCTCGAGAGCAAGAATAGGGTCTGGTGAAAGCCCCATTTACCGGCCCCTAGATGGGGACACACATTCCTAGGCTGTCCATGAACTCTACTTCATCCACAAATAGTGAGAGGATCATTCAACTCAATCTTAAGATCTTCATCATGTGTAGCAGTAGCACGTGTCCTAGCCATCTATAAAATAGTGAAACCAAAGAAATTCTTTAGAAACCAACTCAGACTCTTATCATGAAATGAGTGAATGAAGTGAAGATCTCCTAAGAATGTCCTATAGCCTCTCAAAGATAAGAAATGGACATCATCACTCCAATTTGTGGGACTCTACTAGACACTTGCTCTTATACCAACAATATCAAAGAAACCTAGGCTCTGATACCAATTTGTTAGGACCCATTATATGAGTCATGATGGCACTTAGTTTATACCACAAGTCCATACCATAGCTTGGAGATACATGCAATGGGCTAAATTTTTGAAAATTAGCCTATAAGCCATGAAAGTTGTAAGAAAGAAGGTGAATTACACCTTTTTTGAACTGACAGTTGGCTTTTTTTGATATACAGTCGACTATTGATTGCAGTAATAAACACTTCAAAAAATAAAGTACTGAAGGTAAATAACACTAGATATTTTATACTAGATGGACCTCAAATAGGTCTTACTCCAGTATCCTTGGGCTGCAAGGGATTTTACTAGTTTTTTGTGAATAAAATCAAAGTACGAGATTAAGTCAAATTTTTTGGCTAGGACTCACACTTTCTTTCTTTCTTTCTCACTGATACAAAAATCAACTACTCCAATGAAATTAAGACTAAAAAGAAAAAAATCAGCAACTACAAAAAAAGGAAAACAACACATAGAAGAAAAGAGATGAAGTAGAAATGCATGAAATAAAAAGGATAGGTAATGAGATCCTTACTATTACCAATGATTAGCATAAGAATGTGTCTTACACATTCAAACACACCTTACCAATGGTAGTTCAAACCTCAATCTTAGGTGGACCAAAGGAATTCACACTCCTCAATCACACCTTTCTTGCCAATTGATCAACACAAGTGAAATCCATCAAATGTATTAATCCCTATTTCAATGTCTTTTCCAAGACCTACACTAAGATGGATTTTCCAAGCCCTACACTAAGGAAACAAAATACAATTTGATTTTTACTCAATCCATTCATCAAATTCTAATGAAAACAAGAACTCAAACGTCTATTTATACTATTACATAGTAAATGTCACAAATACCCTTAATGAATAAGGAAAATGGGGTGCCTCTTGAGTGTCAGTTTAGGGTGTAAAATGTATTCTATACCCTTCACTTGAGGCACCTCTTGAGTGTAAAGGTTCTCCTCCTAGATTCTTTTAAACAAGGCTTTAAAAATGTTCCCAAAAGGCCTTCAATCACTTGTCAATTCCAAAGTTTGAACCTTTGAAAATATCTTGTGCTCTTGGTGCTTTTCATCCTTGTATCATTCTCTCCATCTTGAAAGGAATTTGTCCTTCAATTATCACCTTGCAAAGCTAAAGAGATGTAAAACAAGCACATAATCCTCATGGTATGAGGGTTAACATTAGCACCACAAGTTATATAATCATGCCAAGGGGGTACACTTTTGGAATACACCCAACTATCCTTTGTTACGATCATGAAACATCTACCACAAGCACCACAAAGGACACGGTTAAGGCAAATATCAAGGAATGAGGAACATCAGCCAAAACAAACATATATGGTACATGTTTTCAAGGGAATATAAATATTCAAAATTGGGGACCTACGACTTAGAAAATCTCCCTTAGCAATACAAAGTCCATCACTCCAAGGTTGTTCATACTTGACATACACCCATATATCCTTGGTATTCGACATGAAAAGCTTAGCATAAAGGATACCAAAGAAGTGAATAGCATCAACACTAAAATATAATAAGCATGAACCAAAACTACACTTCTAACATCTCACAAGTACCCCGAGGTCAAAGGGAAGAAGTAACCAAGGGCTTAAGTCTCGGCCACTCTTATTTTACCTTAAGGTTCCATCCATAAAGTTAAGCATAACCTCTCTATCACTATTGGAAATGTCTTGAGAGCAAAGAGAATTGAGAGAGGTGTCACACAAGACAACTTCAACTTTGGTGTCCTTATGCATGTACTCACTAGTTTCAAGCTCATCACCATTGGTATGCTCATCATAGGAAACACACAAAGAAGAAGTAGATGGAATACCTAAACAATACCACCTTATCTTTCAAGAGAGTAGACCACACACATATTCAAACCATAACGGGCAGCAAAGGGATCACAATCAAAACTATTTTCACAAGTACAATCATAATTTGGGTCTCCTAAACATTCTAGTAAATCAAGGTCAACTCCACCCGATTGATTATTTTGCACACCCTCACTAGTTATTGGCAACTCACATACCAACGTAGACTCACCTTGGTTTTTATAAGGGTCAACTAGTGTGTGAATACTCTTTTCACTTGGTAATGGAACCTTATTCTAGTTATAAGTGCTATCACTAGATGGATACAAATCATTCTTACGAAAAGAATTGATTTTATCATCTAAATGATCAGCTAGTGCTTGCGTACTTACAACAAGATTTTGGTCCTTATGCAACCTAAAAACACCAAGAGTATCACAAAAGTAACATTCATACACTTCTATACTATGCAAATCCGAAACCACACCAATTTGGCCACTACTAGCCACATCACGACAATTCAAGTTTCTAGGGGTGTAGAAGATAGCTTTGTTACCTTGTAGATAATGGTAAGTGTGTTCTTCACTTGGTTTTGCATCATGGAAGCCCTCATACTCTACATCACAATGTAATATGTCATGATTTCTCTTTGGATTCATTTATTCATCACTTGTCCCAAGAATGGAACTTTCGGCCAAGGATTCCATTAATTTATCAACTATGTGTGTGTGTGGAACTCCCTTTGGATTCTTCTTTGATGATGTATGATCTTGAAACTGCACATAAGAAGAATCAAATCTAGTCAAAGTGTTAGCATTTGGTTTAGTGAATAACAAGGGTCCTTTATGGACAAGATTCACAATCAAGTGTTCCTTTTCCCTTCTAATTTCATTACCTGTGGCTTCCCTTTTCTTTCCCCTTCTTTCTTCACATCCTTATTATACCTCACCATTCATTTTCTATCTATGTTGAGGCTTAGCCTCATTCTCCTTGGGTGCTAACTTTCCCACTTCTCCTTCTTGGATGGATTGAGTTCGGTTAAGGAAAGTTTGGAGAGGGGGAATCGGGTTTAGTTAAGGAAGGATTTGAGTTGGTGGCCTTGGATTTGGTGGAGTGTAAGATCTTTGGTTTTGAGGGGTTTGAACTTGTGGAGGGTTTGATGGACATAGTCTATCAACCCCTACTTTCATTCTAGCCATACTACCTTTCAAAGAATTTAAGTCTCCTTTATAAGGTCCAAATCACCCTTTAAGTCTCGATTTTATGCATCCAACCGAGCTATCAAGACTCGCAAAATATTATTTCCCAAAGGTTTAGATGTGGTACCTTCAGATTCCATTACAATTGCACCTAACAAGAAGCAAAAAACAACAAAGGGAAAACCTACAAAACGAACAAACATGTTAGTTCAATAAACCTCACCACACTCACACTCAGATCTCACCTCACACTTGGTCTCACAAGTGTTGAAAACTTGGCAATACTTGGAAAGTAAATGAGTGGTGAATATGCTTTGGATCGGAATCAATTCTGTTTGATATGACTCAAATAAAAACGATGAATGGACTTGAACCAACAAACTACTACGAATTAAAAATAAGAAAAGCACACAAAAATCAAAGACACGAAATAAAGGAACTCTAGATTAATTACCAACCTAGTAGGTACTTACTAGTTTGCTTAAGTAGTGATAGAATTAACATACAAGAAACTATTATAAGAAATGAGAAACTAATAAATCTAGTTTAGAGCCTATTAGGTTAATCAACTAGTGGTGACGTGGCACAATGTGGTTGGTTGTCAATTTTGTAAAAATTTTCCAATTCCCAACTTGAGTTTCGGCCAAGGATCCACTTAGGAGAGTGTTTGAACAAAATTTAGTGAAAATGGAGGATTGGAGCCTTTTTTGCAAGTTCAAATGGATTTGAAATCAATGGTCCCCCCACTTGTACTTTTAATTGTACTTTGAAAATTCCTTTTGTCTTTTCTTCTCTGGATGACTTAAATATTCTTGGAATATTCTTTTGTACAAACAACTTTTTCAGTTCTTTATTTTTGTGGATCGAACACCCTTTTTGAATATTATTCTTCAACAAGATATGAAGATGGTGAAGAACAATGTCAGCATTTAAGAATTGACCAAAGTTTGACCACAAGGCAAATAAACTCTAACTTTAATTTTTCTTTTATATCTAGGTTCCTTGGGTAAAGGCAAGCTCAAATAACACAAAATCAGCCACAAACACACCACAAAAAGATATGCACCACGAGATCCCACCTTAAAAAGCTCAAACAAGGCACAATTATGGTGGATCTAGTTCAAAATTCAACCAAACCTTGCTCTAAACTTAGATCTAGACAATTTAATTGCTAGAGAACAAGAATCTAACAATTGAAACCTTCAAAACACAATAAAAACTTATAGATATAACTTGGAAATTTTGTATCTACATCAAGTAAATCAAGATCTATCTTATTTTGTGATTTTTCTTTGGGTTTTGACTCTTTTTGTGGGGATTTTCTTAATAAAGATACTAAAACCAAGACTTAGGGTTGTAGGAACAACCCTAAACAAGGATTTGATACCAAATGATACAAGAATCAACTACTAAAACAAAATTAAGACTAAGAAGCAAAAATCAGCAACTACAAGAAAAGAAAAACAACACATAGAAGAAAGGAGATGAAGTAGAAATGCATGATATGAAAAGGATAGGTAATGAGACCCTTACTATCACCAATGATTAGCACAAGAATGTGTCTCAAACATTCAAAAACACCTCACCAATGGTAGTTCAAACCTCACTCTTAGGTGGACCAAAGGAATTCACACTCCTTAATCACACTTTTCTTACCAATTGATCAACACAAGTAAAATCCATCAAATGTATGAATCCCTAGTTTCGATGTATTTTTGAGGACCTACACTAAGATGGATTTTCTAAGCCCTACACTAAGGAAAGAAAATACAATTTGAGTTTTACTCAATCTATTCATCATAGTCTAATGAAAATAGGAGCTCAAATGTCTATTATACTATTACATACCCTTAATGAATAAGGGAAATAGGGAACTTCTTGACTATCACTTTAGGGTGTAAAATGTCTTCTATACCGTTGACTTGAGGTGCCTCTTGAGTGTAAAGGTTCTCCTCCTAGGTTCTCTTGAACAAGGCTTCAAAAATACTCCCAAAGGCCTTTAATCACTTATCAATTCCAAAGCTTAAACCTTTGACAATATCTTGTGCTCTTGGTGCTTCTCATGCTTGTAGCACTTACTCTGATACAATGCCTCACCAACTATGTGGTTTGCTCCTCTAAAAGTACATGGTAAACCTTAAGAGAATAAAATGCTAGGATATAGTAGAGCAAAGAAGTAAGAAAGTTGAGAAAAGTGTATGTCTCTTCTATAGTTTTTCCATTTCTTAAATAGTAGTGATTGGGCTACTATTAGCCATTGGAAAATAATAGGCCACCCAAGATACTTTCTCCTTGGAAGTGGGATGAGAAAATCCTTTTTCCAAGAATAAAATGGATCATATTAATGATCCCTAAACTACCCAAAATTCCCTTCCATAGAATTAGCTGTGCATTTAATGATTGATAGAGGCCTTGATACTATTTTCCATAGAGATGTATGCTATGATTGATACTGAAGGAGAAGTCATATTTCTTTTCATTTTTTTTTGATTCATAGAGAACTTTCTTTTTGATATGTAGCAAATATTCTTATTTGATTAGAACAATGAATCTTTGGTTTATTTCCTTTCAACTACCCACAAAGAAGTCATTCATTAAAAGAACACATCATCAATCTGCCCCTTTTTGATGGATGACAATACTTAAATAGATAATGTAGTCAACTTCTCTTTTTAAGTGCTCCCCTATTTAACTGCATTGTTGACTCCCCCGAGGTGTTGCACTATTGACTAAACCTGTATATCTTATTCTCCTCCTTTGACATTAATCAAAAAGGAAAAAATAGAAGACAAAAGAAAATCCATAAAAATGAGCAAAATAGAGCATTTAGGGGCTTATGCCCATACACAACCCCAAAGAAAAAGTCTTAAACCATAGTTAAGTAGAAGAAACAAGATTTCTATATTGATTAAAGAAATGACTTAAGGTTTAAGCAGTGGTATCCTTCAGATTAGTGAACTGAGTGGTGATCATGGTGGAGAGCGAGTCAATGATGGTCTGAATCTTGGAAACAATATTGGTAGCTTCTTGATTACATGATCTAATCATACTATAAGACAAGCAATATCTGTGCTGGTTTTCTTGCTGACATACTTAAGTTTGTCAAGATAAAAATGTTACACAAGGAGGAGATATTTGATGGAGTCCAACTTCACTTCAGTCTCAGTTAGGCAAATAATAACATTAAGAGGAGAGCTAGGACTAGGAAGAGAAGAGGAATGAGTGCCAGTAGATCCATCGTCAGATCTAGGGACCTAGATATCATCAACCAACACCATAACCTATACTAGCAAAAGCTTTAGAATTGTAACATTATTTGACCGCAATAGAGGGGACAGAGTCAAGAGAGAGAGAGTGCTAGCTTCCAAAATATGAGTAATGATAAGCCCATAAGGAACGATAAAAGAGTCAAGAGAAGCTTCAATCATGTGATTGATGATAAAGGATAGGAGATTTATCTTTTGCTGAGAGACAAGACAGTATGTGAGTAGAGTGTCATACTGAGATATAGTGGATAGAGACTAGCACAAGAAAGAAAGGTAGTGGCCACAATATAAGAAATAACATAAATATCAAATGATAGGAATTTAGAACTATGAGTAGATGATAAAGAGTCGAAGTTGTCATGAGCAATAGACCATTTGGCTTACTCAAGAAAGATATCAAAATTAGAAGGCCAAGGATTTTTGGATGAGGTAGAGAAACCAGAGCAATTAATATCACATAGAGCATCAAACATAGCATAGTCAATGAAAATATGCTTACCCATCCCTAAGGTTTCAAGTTCACCAGCACACATGGAACGAAGGTTAGCATAGAATAATCTGACAAGAGGTTCATATGCAATCTTAGGAGTGTTTGAAAAAATATTATCCCAACCTTAGAAATCAAATAGGGGTTTTATATTATAATGTAAATATTCCCAAAGATCTAGATCTATAATTTTGCCATAAACCTTCGCTATGTTCCTTCATAGAGTGAAAAAGGGTTACTTTTGTAGGTCTCAAAAGTCAGCCTTAACATTAAGAGAACTATCAAAGACAAATCTTACCTTTTTCTTAGAACTTTCAGATATATTAGGATTAAAGTGGAGCTTTCCCAAAAATTAGCTAGAATAATCAGACAAGGGTAAAGGGTTTTGGTCTAAGACATCAGAGTCGAGAGGAACAGGCGAGGATGCCTTCCCTTTACCTTTGAAGAAAGATTTTTTTAACTAGTAGAGGTGGGAGATTTAGAATGCTTAGCCATTAGAGAAGGTAAGATAGTGAAAGTGATGGAAGTTTCTGTAATTCCCCGAGTTTGTACCCTGAATGCTATACGATGCTTACGACCTCGAAAGACCATAAGCTAACCCATGACTAATATCTGCTGTGAGCATTGAATAATAATAGTGTAATAACTGTAGAAAATAGGATAAAATGCCATAAGGTTCAAATTCTGAAATACTAATAAATAATAACATCTGATAAACATCTGAAATCTAAATACTATTTGAACTAGTCTAGTCTGAAAAGCCTCTAACTAAACTATTTGAATGTGGATTTGATGGAACAGGACCCTAACTAACTCTAACAACTAAGCTACTGATAAAATGATAACTGAAATAAAAGAATGCCCTCGATAGATGAGGACTTACTACTAAATACTACTGTACATGACATCACTGGGACTATTCTGAGACTATTGTAATTCTAGGTAAGTAGATAGATTGTCAGGTATTAAATACCCCCAAGACTTGAAAGCATATATTGTAAAGCATAGCATGATCTTGAAAAGCATTATAATGTTCATAACTCCTTCATAGAGACATTTTATCAAACACTTGTAAGATGTAAGCTTGTATATATGCTAGCATGTCATGATTTCTCCATTTAATTCACCAGCACAATTTATCAAACACTTGGGGAATATAATATATGGACATAATACTAATCAACATGTAGACATCATGATTTCCAATCCCAACTTACAAATTCAAGGGCTTTAACATGAATTCACATAATACGACACATATGTCAAATAAATTTACATGAATCTTGTAATAAATCATGAATTAAAAACCCAATTAACCTCATACTCATGAATACAATCAAACCCAACATGAAACTAATGAAAGAAATCAACTTGTAATTTAAAAAAGATTCTTGTACTCCAAGGGTGGAAGAAAACCCTTGGATGAACACCTAACATACCTTGGTGATTGAATTTGTGAAGATTGATGGTGCGTTCTTGAATCTTGAATTTGAAATTAGCTCCCCTAAGGTTTGTTCTTGAGAGGATCTTAGAGAGAATGAGTGAATTTTGCATTTTGAATGACCTAATTATGTATTTTTGGGGCTGATATGAGGTGGGCAAATAACCCAATTACCCCTCTGGACGCAGAGTTTTAATGACTGAAAATATGCTGAGTGATGCACAGACCGATGCACCGTGTCAAAGGCATCAATGTGATGACCAACACGTCGTGTTGAGTTCGTATTGGTTCATTGGAATTGGATTGAAAGATGGGGAAAATTATCTGTTGACACGATGGGCGATGCAATGCATCAAGATCACATCGACCCACTATTTTGGTCACCTGAACATGATTCAAACAAGGTCCAAAAATCCAAAACTCAACCGAAGTGACCTACTGACATTCCTGATCATTAATCAACCTAAAAATTGATATTTTATGGTCACAAGGTTCGTGAAATAGGATCACCAACTTATGAAGGCTAAAATACTTCTAAGTATAAACACTTAGCTTAAATTTCTAAGTCTAGGATCTCTTTTCAAGCTTTAAAGGACTGAGTTAATCTTAGAATTTTATGGGGTCATATAATATCTCCCCCTTGAGAATATTCATCGTAGAATGAAATTAATTGTGCTGAGAAATATTGATGGACTGAGTTTATACACTGAACATGCATATATGATGCATGGAATACATGACTGAAAGTACTGATAAACTGAGTTTTCATACTAAATATGTGTATCTGATGCATAATACATGACTGAAATAATTCATGAATGCATGACTGAATATGCAACAACAATGGATACCAAGTTTGCAACTGTAACTTAACATAAAACTAAGACAATCTAAGGAAGATTGTTACCTTAGGCTGATAATACTGATGAACCTGAGATCATTTACTGAACATGCATGAATGGGAACATGAGAACATAACTAAGTCTGAAACATGAAACATGAATTAAATATCGTAAACTGAGTTAATTCCTTGGATATATGCCAAGACATGGGAATGGTCATATGACTAAGATTGAAACAAGAGAGTCAACTTATGAGTACTCATTACGCTAACTGTATCTTGTTACATAGCGAGAAATTGGAAGGTTTAGGACATGAAAGCTCGAGGGTTATCGTGCATCTTCCCCTTAGGACATTATGTCCTCCAAAGAATGCTGATTGGCTGAGATACTGAGGAAAAACTGAGACAATATATGGGGCACCTACTAACTGAATCATGACTAAGTATCTAGGATCTAAAATTAAGGCATGATGCATGAACTGAGATGAACTTATAACTACCAGAATGCTCCATTTTGTAATGGTCATATTCATAAGACTTCGGATAGAATGACTAGGTGGAAAGATAGGAAACCATACGAACTTGTCCGTCTGACTGTTAAACTAAATTGTTGGCTTTATGGACTAACTCATACTGAAAACTTATACTCAACTGGAGCATTTCTAGACATTTTTTCTATAAAATTCTACTAACTTTAGGGAGCAAGGAAATCTTGGCATGGTCTGAAAAAGACATCTGAATAAGAAATCACCATGTGGCTACAATTCTGTAATGTGGAGCAGGGCCTATGAAACATCTTCTAAGATAGAGTTACTAAGCCTTATGTACTGCAAAAACAAATTTTCCAGCTTAGATATATTCCTCGAATACTCTCTCAACTATACTATACACTCCACCCTAGTACGACGCTTCACCTGAGACTACTGAAAACATTTACATGGGCAATGAGCATGAATGCATATATATACTAAATTATTTGATTAGTTGTATGGCTGATAACTGAATACTGGTCATATAATATTAAACTATACTTAGTCTGTACTGAAACTGTAGAGTATTACGCATATGAGGTAAGGACTGATGGAGTAACATGAGATAACTGATCATGAATTTGCAAAAGTTGTATTATTTAAGAATGCAAGACCAAGCATATAGCATTATTCTGAAATAGTCTATACACTGAGGTACTGGAATACTGATAATTGAATAACTAATAACTGTACACTATGGTTAAGAGAACCTAAAATTGTACTGAGTTACTGATCTGATTACTCGACTGAGACTATGACTGAGACTATAACTGGGACTGAATACTGGAATTGAATACTGGGTTTTGATAACTAAATGATGGACACTGACATAAATTGAGGATCTAAATACACTTACACTCAACATTTTCTCAACCTCTCATCTCATGAAAAAAATTTTGATTTCTCTCCCTTCAATAACTAAATACAACTTCTTGCTAGCCATTTACTTCGGACACTAACCTGACATTCAAGTTTATTTTCATAACTACAACCTCGTGTAAGACAAGCATGCAAAAATATTTCCTTATCATGAAATATTTTTTCTCTCCCATCTAAACAATCACTCATCACTACATTATTTCATAGGGATAATCCACTAAAGGGTTAAAACATGAGGACCTCAAGCGTGAATGAATACTATGCCGAACTTGACATTAACTAAGGCTTGAGGAATAGAATATCAACACCATGGATTTATCAAGAGATCTAAACTAAGGAAATATATGACATAATCTGAATTTAGCCGACCGTTAGGAGTGTAGCATGAGTCATGGAAACTGGGCATACTATAAAGCATGACATGAGTACATGAGTCATGAGCTGCATGAACTGAGTCTAGAGTTTCTGCATTCATGAAACATGATTCATAACACTAAGTGAACTGGAACTACTTATACTAGGAACGATAAACATACATGATTTTTGATAATGTGCACGAATATGAGCTATGATCATAGAGCTGACAGGTAAGGCGTGAGTAAATATCATGATAGCTGAAGTACAAAAATTTGCACTGCGGTAAGGATGGGTCAGGCATCATCCCTACTTACTACTTCTCTACACATACTAACATTACTACTAAAAATCTAAAAGCCTGACTTGGTTACTTGTTCTACCATCTCCCCCTTAGCTTAAAGCCATTATTCTAAGTCTGTGAACCACTTAATAAACTTTAAATTGAACTGAAACCAATTTAATCTAAAGCCTAAGATATAACAATACTCATAAACACTAAACTCATTCTGAAGGACTACACCTGATAATGTAAAGTCCACTGCTAGTACTTTTTTTGATACACGATTCTTAGCTTTCTATTACCCCAACAATCATCATATAACAACCTCAATACTGACTAACTTAGAATTCTCAACTCTTCTTTCTACTGGTACAATAACTGAAACTGAAGTACTACCCCTTCATTCAATGATTGGCTTATTAGGAAAGTAGAATGAAATGACTCTATTATTGAATTCAACTGAAGGGATTTTCTTAAATACTGTAACCAAGTAATTTTTGTATACTCATCTGGCTGGAATAGATTTACCTACTGAGGTAAGCACTAAAAAGGTTCTGTTAAGATTTCTAGTCTAACTTTAAAGTTGAATGCTATGTAAGGAGTTACCAGAGACAAAGAAGCTCCTGAATCTAATAAGGCATAAATATGTAAATGGAAGATCTATAATGTACCAGTGACCATATCAGGGGAACTTTCCTGATCCTGTTGGGACTGAAGTGCTAAAAACCTATTTTGGCGTTGTCCACTGGTGGCATTAGAAGTGGCACGCTGCTGATTCAGGCGATCAGACTGAGCTTAAAGATGATCGTACTGACCCTGTGAACCTGACTGAGGACAATCTCTGACTCTATGGCTTGGCTTACCATACCTAAAACATACGTCACTGCCAACCCTGTATATACCCTTATAATTCTTATCACATTCCTGGCAAGGAGGTTTGGTTCAGCCACTCTTTGGCCTTGGCATTCTGTCCCTATTATTCTTTCTCCCTCTTTTCCTATATTTTTTCTTCTCACTCTATGGAGCTTGAGTGATAAGCTTTGATAGAATTAGTGCCAACTGATTATTCTGGGCTACTACCGAATAAGCTAAGGGAGTGAAAGCTTAATTCAGTCCTTTAAGCTTGTCAAGGGGGTCAAAAACTTTGAAAATTCTAGTTAGGTTCCCAAACTTAGCTTAATTTTGGACTTCAAAAGTTGGAAAATTTATTTTGCCACCTTAACGTCCTTTAATGGTCTATATTCTTGTTAATTCATGATCAGTAAGGTCAATAGATGTTCGGAAAAAAGTTTTAGATATTTTGAAACTTATTTCAAGCAAGTTTGGAAGTCCAAAATAGTGGACCAATATGATCTTGGCATGACACATCACCAATTGCATTGGTCACCAGTTTTACAGACTGGCAGAGCCAAATCAATTGAGGCACGACGCATTTGTGGTGCATCGCATCGGGTATAGCGTCAAAACACTTGATGCACTGCGTCACCCATAGCGTCGGTGCCTAGTTATTTAGCCATTAAATATCCATATTTTTAAGAGCAAAGGGTAATTCTCCCACCCCTATATATGTTAAAAACATAGGATTAAGGCCTATTTACACCAAATATAGCCACTTCCCTTAAGATCCTCTCAAGAATACATTAGGGTTTTCAATTGCGGATCCAAGTCCAAGAAAATTTCTACATAAATCATCAAGAATATTCTATCTAAGGTATGCATAGTGTTCATTCATGGACTTCTTTCATCCATGAAGCCAAAGAGTCAAGTTTTAAATCATGAATTGTGATATTCATTCTATGAACTGACTTATGTTCATGGGTTATTGTTGTATGAATTCCAAGATGGAACCTTTATTATGTCTTTATGAAATTACGTTAATATGTGGACTGAAATCATGAAATTGGGTTGAATTGCAAAGTAAGGTTGTATTAAATTCATGCTCATGCCTAAGCTTTAAATCATGCAATCTAAGTGTTTGATAAAATTCCTAGGAGAATAGAAATTATGTTTGATAGTTAAACTGTGACCCAAGTTATGAATGTACGTGTTCCCCTATGTTTAAAATGATTTCCATGAGGATTGTTGTGTAATACAATTATGTGATGATATAATTATGATATTAAAATAATGAAGTTAAGACATAATCATGTGCATTCTAAGCTATATACAAGATTATGATAACCATGTGCTTCATGAAATATCCCCTACTATCGTAGTATGAATTGTTGATGTTGGCCATTTATTCAAGAAAGTCATGCTTTTTCAGTTTTATTCTATTGAGTCCTGGGGGTACTTGTACCCAAAAAATATAGTTATGTACCAGAGCCAGTTCATGTTTCATGATATCCTCAGTCAAGCCATGATCCATAGAACTCAGTCAGTCATGTGACTCAAGAAATTTCAGTAAATTTAGAAATCTCAGTAGTATTCCGTCAGTCAATGGAACTCTATGAAATCAGTCTAGTCCAGTTCAATTAATAATGTTCAGTGTCTATTCATATGGGAGTATGAAGTAGCACCGAGCGAACCCAAAGATTGGAACTCACCTATTATATGAGGGTGTGATTCTTAGAAGCAATCCTTGTGTTCTTGAACTATGTAGCCAGCGTAGGTTGAGATGTCATAGTCTGTTTTATAAGGGTAGATGAGGTGTATTAACCTGTTATATGCGGGTTCCCACCATTCTCAGTAGAGTTACCTGTTATATGAGGGTTACTCAAAGATTGTCCTTACCTGTGGCGTGGTATTGACACCCTTCCAATTGGGGTTATAGATTAGACCCCAACTCAGCTATATTGTGATTATTTGGTGCATGTCGGTTAGATAACTACTTCCCACAGTTTTAATTATATGATCAGGGCTGTCAGATACAGTTATACAATTTTAGGAAAATAACTCAAATAGTTCTTCAGAATTTAGGACTGTCAGATATAGTCAACTCAGAATAGTACGAAACTCAGCTAGTTCCATCAAAAACTAAACTATCAAATATAGTCACTTAGTATCAGTTATTTCAGTTATACACCTATCAGTATCTTATGTTATCAGCACTCGGGCTTAGTAATCATGTTGTCATGATCTCAGTTATAATTATTATGTATTCATGCATGCATTCTCATGTTAGTGTTATCCAACCAGTTAGTATAGTTCATGCATGTGAACCCTTTTTATTTAGCCTACCTCACATGCATACCAGTATATTAAATCATACTGACCATTTGTGCTATGGTGTTTTTATATCATAGGTTCAAAAGCACGAGCTCTAGAGTATCAATAGCAGCTAAGTTTAGCAGTGAGTCCTCATAATTCGTGGATGATATTTTGAGTTATTTCATTAATTTAGTTTTAGCTTTCAGTAGATAGATTTAGTTGGGGACATGTCCCATCAACTCTTTATTCAGACAGTTAGAGGCTTTTCAGACTAGCATGTTTCGACAGTTATTTTAGTTGTTTTGGGTATTTCATACCCCATCCAGATGTTATATTTTAATAGATATTATGTTTTAGTTTTGAACCTTATGACCTTACAGCCTTTATTTCTGCATTTATACAGTATATTATTCAGTGTTCAGGTACAGATATCAGTCATGGGTTAGCTTGTGGTCCTTCGGGGTCATGCACACTGTGTAGCATTTTGGGTACCAGATTCAGGGTGTTTCAAACTTGGTATCAGATTCTAAGGTTCAATAGTGTCCTAGGAAGTCTGAAAGCCACATCTAGTAGAGTCTTTTACATGGGTGTGTTGCACGTCACATATATGTACATGAGGCTATGAGATGTTTTAAGAACAATTTCCCTTCTTTCATATTTATGTCATACTAGTAAGCATTATCTCAAGTTAATCTCTCAGTATGATCTATTTCTCCATTTTTTCTACAGAACATACCTCCCAGAAGAAGAAACGAGAATCAGTCAGCCCCTCAGCTCGAAGATTCTTTGGGTGAACATGTTTCTCTTGTAGAGTTCAGAGCTGCATTCACTACTCTTGCTTAGTCAGTTTCTACTCAGAATAAATGACCAGCTATTATTCCAGCCAATCAAGTGGCTAGTTCAGCTGCAACCAGGATTCAGTACTTCACCCAAATGAATCCTCTATTCTTTCTCGGGACTAAGTCAGATGAGGACCCTCAGGAATTCATCGATTAGGTTCAGAATATTACAAACATCATGGGGGTTACTTTTATTGAGAGTGCTGAGCTAGCTGCTTATCAGTTGTAGGACGTTGATCACACTTGGTTTAACTAGTAAAAGTCAGAAAGGCCAGATAATACAAGGCCTATTAAGTGGGAGGAGTTTGTCACTACATTCTTAGATAGATTCTTTCCCCAAGAGCTGAGAGAGGCTAAGGTGTTAGAGTTTATCAACCTCAGGCAGGGTAACATGATTGTGAAGGAGTATTCTTTTAAGTTTACTTAATTAGATAGATATACCCCTCAAGTAGTTGCAGACAACAGGGCCAATATGAATAAGTTTGTTTTGGGGGTAAATGATAGTGTGGTCAATGAGTGTAGGTATTCAATATTGAATAGTGACATAACTTTAGCCAGGCTTATGGATCTTGCCCAATAGATATAAGAGCAAAATATTAAGATGAGGGAGAAGTAGAATAAGAGAGCAAAGACAGGTAGTTTCAACTTTGCTCAGCCCAAATTAGGAGGAAACCATTTTTAGTTTCGTCCTAAGTCATCAGTTCCAACCCTTCTTTATCTAGTGCTCCAGCTCCTAGATTTAGAGACGGTAGCAGAGATAGAGAACCAGGCTCTAAGTCTTAGGGCAGTGTTAGCAGTGCCCGAACCTATCCTTTTTGGTAGACTTATGGGAAGCACCATCAGGGTATTTGTAGAGCTAACAATGGTATTTGTTTTGGATGTGGCAAGACAGGCCACCGAGTCAGAAACTATTCTCAGCCAGGTCCTCAGGGTCAGTAGAACCATTTCCTATCTCAGTTTGGTTGCCCAAACCAGCAAGGTGCCACCTCCAATGCTACTAGTGGGTAGCACCCAAATCAACTTTATTCTCTCCAATCCCAGCAAGATTAGGTAACTTCTCCTGATGTGGTTACTGGTACGTTACAGATCTTTTATGTGCATGTTTATGCTTTGCTAGATCCAGCTGCTTCCTTGTCTTTTGTTACTCCCTATATAGTAGTTGATTTCAGAATCAGTCTCAAAATTCTAGTAGACCTCTTTTCAGTATCTACCCCAATAGGTAAAACCATCATACCTCGGCAGGTATACAGGAACCGCCCAATTATGATATTTTAGAAAGTTACTTCAGCAGACTTAGTCGAATTAAAGATGACTAAGATTTATATCATTCTCAGCATGGATTGGCTTCATTCCTGCTATGCCATAGTCAACTACAAAAACAAAATAGTCCAATTCGAGTTTCCAAATGAACCTATCCTAGAATAGAGGGGTGGTACTTCAGCTTTCAGAGGTCATCTTATTTCCTACCTTTAGGCAAGGAAAAAGATATCTATAGGATGTGTCTATCATCTTGTCATGTTAAGGAGTCTAGCTCTAAAACTTCTAGCATTGCATCAGTCCCAATCGTGAATGAATATTCAGATATCTTCCAAGAATTCCACCCAAAAGGAAATAGACTTCGGTATTGATCTTCTTCCAGATACTCGGCCTATATCTATTCCGCCATATAGAATGGCACCAGACGAACTCAAGGAATTGAAAGAGAAGTTGAAGGATCTCTTGGATAAGGGATTCATCAGACCCAGCGTATCCCCATGGGTGCACCAGTCTTATTTGTGTGCAAAAAAGGTGGTTCTCTCAGAATGTGCATTGATTACCGTCAGCTCAATAAAGTCACAGTCAAGAACAAGTATTCTCTCCCCAAAATTGATGATTTATTTGATCAACTTCAGGGTGCCAGCTATTTCTCTAAGATAGACCTCAGATCCGGCTATTATTGACTCAGAGTCAAAGAATGTGACATTTTGAAGACAACCTTTCGTACTCGGTATGGTCACTTCAAATTTCTAGTCATGTCCTTCGGTCTTACTAATACCCCATCCGCTTTCATGGACTTGATGAATCGGGTGTTTAAATAGTACTTGGACCTATTTTTCATAGTCTTTATAGATGATATTCTGGTTTATTTCCGTAGTGAGCATCATCATGCAGAATACCTTAGCATCGTACTTCAGACTCTCAGAGATCATCAGCTATTTGCCAAATTTAATAAGTGCAAGTTTTGGATAATGGTAGTAGCATTCCTTAGTCATATTGTTTCTGGTGATGGCATTAGAGTAGATCCTTAAAAGATCAAAGCTTTAAGAAACTGGCCCAGACCTATCTCTCTATCAGACATCAGGAGTTTTTTGGGTTTGGCTAGGTATTACAGATGGTTTGGTTGAGGTATTTTTTTCTATTACGTCCCCTATATCTAGACTGACTCAGAAAAAAGTCAAGTTTCAGTGGTCAGATCCTTGCAAGAAAAATTTTTAGGAGTTGAAGACTCAACTCACCTCAGCTCCAGTCTTAGCTCTTCCAGATGGGGTTTTCTCCTAAGGTGGAGATGGTGTTCTGTGTTTCCAGGGTCTTCTGTGTGTTCCAGGTGTAGATGAATTAAGGTAGAGAATTCTTGCAGAAGCGCATGGTGCATGCTACTCTATTCATCTAGGGTCCACAAAGATGTACCATGACTTGTGGGATATTTATTGGTAGAGTGGGATGAAGAAAGATATTGTAGAGTTTGTGGCTAAGTGCTCTACATGTCAGCTGGTAAAGATAGAGCATCAAAAGCCTAATGGGTCCATGCAGGAGTTTAGTATTCCTACTTGGAAATGAGAAGAAGTGAACATGGACTTCGTGATGGGTTTCCCTCGTACTCGTCATCAACATGATTCAATTTTGGTCATTGTAGATAGAATTACCAAGTCAGCTTATTTCCTTCTAATCCATACCTCTTATTCTGTCGACGATTATGCCAACCTCTATATCAGAGAGTTGGTTAGATTGCACGATGTTCTATTATCCATTATCTTAGATAGAGGTACCCAGTTCACCTCTCATTTCTAGAAAGTATTCCAAAAGGGTCTTGGTACCCAAGTTCATCTCAGTACAACCTTTCATCCTCAGACAAATGGTCAAGTATAAAAGACCATTCAGACTCTAGAAGGACGTGTGCAATTGATTTCAAGGGTAGTTGGGATGACCACTTTCCTTTGATTGAGTTTACATGCAATAATAACTATCATTCCAGTATTAAGATGGATCCATTCAAAGATCTCTATGGTAGAAGATGCTGATCTCCAGTTGGTTGGTTCAAAGTTAGTGAGGCTTCAGTTATATGGCCTGACTTAGTATTCAATGCCTTAGAGAAAGTCCAGTTGGTCTGAGAAAGACTTCGGGCTACTCAGAGGATCTTGAGTTTGAGGTCGGTGATTATATATATCTAAATATCGACTAAGATCGACTAAGATCGGCTTTGAGTAGCCCGAAGTCGGTGATTATATATACCTAAATACCACATCTTAGTTGATCTTATTCGAGGATGAATGGTCTCAAGGAGGAGATATTGTAAGACCCCGTAAAATACTTAAGCTTAATTCAGTCTTTTAAGCTTGTTAAGGGGGTCACGAACTTAGAAAATTCTAGCTAGGTGCCCAGACTTAGCTTAATTTTGGCCTTCAAAAGTTGGAAAATTCATTTCACCACCTTAACGTCCTTTAATGGTCTATATTTTTGTTAATTCATGATCAGGAAGGTCAATAAATGTTCCCGGACAAGTTTTGGATTTCTTGGAACTCGTTTCAAGAAAGTTTGGAAGTCCAAAATAGTGGACCAACACGATCTTTGTGCGCCGCGTCACTCATCACGTTGGTCACCAGTTGTGCAGACTGCCAAAGCCAAAACAACTGAGGCTCGATGCGTTTACGGTGCACGGTATCGGATATAGCATCGAAACCCTCGACGTACTGCGTCGCCCATAGTTTTGGTTCTCAGTTATTTAGTCATTAAATGTCCGTATTTTAAGGGCAAAGGGGTAATTGTCCCACCCCTATATAAGTCAAAAACACGGGATTAAGCCCTATTTACACTAAAATATAGCCACTTCCCTCAAGATCCTCTCAAGCACACATTAGGGTTTTTAATCTGGGATCCAAGTCCAAGAAAATTTCTCTGTGAATCATCAAGAATATCCGTCTAAGGTATGCACAGTGTTCATGACTCTTTTCGTTCATGAAGCCCAAGAATCAAGTTTTAAATTACGAATTATGATTTTCATTCTATGAACTGAATTATGTTCATGTGTTGTTGTTGTATGAATTCCAAGATGGAACCTTTATTATGTCTTTATGAAATTACGCTAATATGTGGACTGAAATCATGAAATTGGGTGGAATTGCGATGTAAGGTTGTATTAAATTCATGCTCATGCCTAAGCCTTAAATCATGCAATCTAAGTGTTTGATAAAATTCCTAGGAGAATAGAAACTTTGATAGTTAAACTGTGACCCAAGTTATGAATGTACATGTTCCCCTATGTTTAAAATGATTTCCATGAGGATTGTTGTGTAATACAATTATGTGATGATATAATTATGATATTAAAATAATGAAGTTAAGATATAATCATGTGCATTCTAAGCTATATACAAGATTATGATAACCATGTGCTTCATGAAATATCCCCTACTGTCGTAGTATGAATTGTTGATGTCGGCCATGTATTCAAGAAAGTCATGCTTTGTTAGTTTCTTTCTTCCAAGTCCTGGGGGTACTTGTATCCTAAAAATATAGTTGTATACCTAGATCCAGTGTCATGTCTCACGATATCCTCAGTGAATCCATGATCCATAGAACTTAGTTAGTCATATGACTCAGGAAATCTCAGTAAATTCAGAAATCTCAGTAGTATTCCATCAGTCAACAGAGCTCCATGAAATCAATCTAGTCCAGTTTAGTTAATTATGTTCAGTGTCTATTCAGATGAGAGTAGGAATTAGCACCGAGCGAACGAAAGGATTAGAACTCACCTGTAATTTAAGGGTGTGATTCTTAGAATCAATCCTAGTATTCCTGAACTACGTAGCCTGCGTAGGTTGAGACATCATAGCCTGTTATTTGATGGTAGATGAGGTGTATTAACCTGTTATATGAGGGTTCCCACCATTCTCACTAGAGTTACCTGTTATATGAGGGTTACTCACAGATTGTCCTTACTACTGGTGCGGTATTGACACCCTTCAAATTGGGGTTACAGATTGGACCCCAACTCAGCTATATTGCAATTATTTGGGGCATGTTGGTTAGATAATTACTTTCCATAGTTTCAGTTACATGATCAGGACTGTCAGATATAGTCATACAGTTTCAGTAAAAGAACTCAAATAGTTCTTTAAAATTTAGGACTGCCAGATATAGTCAACTCAGAACAGTACAAAACTCGACTAGTTCCATCAGAAACTAGACTGTCAGATATAGTCGCTCAGTATCAGTTATTTCAGTTATAAAACTATCAGTATCTCATGTTATCAGCACTCAGGCTCAGTAATCATGTCATCACGATCTCAGTTATTATGTATTCATGTATGCATTCTCATGTTCATGTTATCCAACCAGTTAGTATAGTTTATGCATGTGAACCCTTTACATTTAGCCTACCTCACATGCATACCAGTACATTCAATTGTACTGACGTATTTGCACTGCGGTATTTTTATACCATAGGTTCAGAAGCACGAACTCCAAAGTATCAATAGCAGCCAGGTTTAGCAGTGAGTCCTCATCATTCGAGGACGATATTATGAGTTATTTGATTAATTTAGTTTTAGCTTTTAGTAGATGGAGTTAGTTAGGGATATGTCCCATCAAATCCTTATTCAAACAGTTTGAGGCTTTTCAGACTAGCATGTTCAGATAGTTATTTCAGTTATTTTGGTTATTTTATACCCCACCCAAATGTTATATTTTAACAGATATTATATCTCAGTTTTGAACCTTACGGCCTTACAACCTTTATTTTTGCATTTATATAGTATATTATGCAGTATTCAGGTACAGATATCAGTCATGGGTTAGCTTGTGGTCCTTCGGGGTCTTACACTGGGTACCAGATTTGGGGCGTTATAGAAAAAGAAATAAAATCATTTGAAAAGGTTTTGCAATAATACCAAGGAATTTTAATAAAATAATTTTTTTTCCAATAATGGATTGGTAAAAAAGAATTTTTAATTGAAATTCAGTACTAATAAATGTTAAATCAATATCACCCTTTGAAACATGATCTCTTATAAAGGATGCTTAATATCAGTATGTTTTTGCCTTAGAGTGATGCACATGATATTTAACAAGCGAATATCACTAGAATTGTCACACAAAATTTTCACAGGATTAATAGAAGTATCATAATCATTGAGCTGATGAGCTATCCAAAGAATTTATGCTTAACATAAAACAATAGAGATATATTCAAACTTAGTACTAGAGGGAGAAACATAGTTTTATTTCTTACTGCTCCATGAAATATGAGGTTCCCTATAAGCTGACATGATCTGCTAGTGCTTTTTCTATCATTCTTGTCTTTTGCATAATCTAAACCTAAAAAATATTTTATACTATTATTATTAAATTTATTATACCAAATTTCAATGAATATGGTTCTAATTATATATCTAATGATTCTTTTAACAACAGTCAGATGAGACTCATTGGGAGCCGACTGAAATCTAACACATTTACTAACACTAAATAATTTATCTGGTTAACTGAATGTAAGGTAAAAAGAAAAAGGTAAATCATACTATGATATTTTGTTTCATTAGTAATCTTACCATCATCATTAGATCCAAGCAAACAAGTCGGACTTATTGAAGTACTGGTGAATTTGGCATCCTTCATACCAAATTATTTTAGGTATACTTACTTTGACAAATAAAGGTTCCTTCAATCAACTCATGTATTTGTAGTCCCAAGAAGGATGTTAATTCTTCTATCATACTCATTTCAAATTCACTTTGTATTAGCTCAGAAAATTTCTCGCATAAGACAACATTAGTATTCCCAAAGATAATATCATTAACGTAGATTTGAATAATCAGATTATTGGAGGAATTTCTTTTGATAAAAATATTGTATCAACGTTTCCTCTTAAAAGATTTTAATCAATCAAAAAATTTCTCAATATGTTGTAACAAGATCGAGGGGCTTATTTTAAGACATAAAAAGCTTTTGAAAACTTCAAGACATGATATGGAAACATTGGATTTTTCAAAGCCTGGGTGTTGTTTTACAAAAATTTTCTCATTTATAAATCCATTTTAAAAGGTACATTTGGCATCCATTTGAAATAACTTAAAATCTTTGTAAGTTGCATAAGCAAGTAAAATTTGAATATATTCTACCCTTACGACGGGTATGAAAGTTTCATCGTATTCGACTCTCTCTTATTGTAAGTGGCCTTGAGCGAGCTTTATTTCATACAACTTTACCCGATTCACCAATTTATGTAAACCTATTTGATTTTAATAAATAAGGCATTCTATGGTTTTGGTACAAGGGTCCACACATTATTTTTATCAAATTTCTTAAGCTTATTTTTCATTACTTTAACCCAATTGTCATCTTCTAAGACCTCATTCACTTTCTTTGGTGCAAATTGAGATATGAAGGCAATATTTGTAATTTGTTTTACTAAAAGCGCTTGTTTTCATGATTTCATTTTGATCACTAATGATGAACTTCTTTGGGTTATCATGTTCACTTCTCCTTTGATTTGGAATTACTCTGAGTTCAAACTGATCATTAGAGGCAACAATTGGCTGATCAGCCTCAATGATAGTTGACTTACGAGTAGAATCAACTTCAGTGGAGGATAAGTTGTTTTCTTTTTCCTGTTTAATGTCATCATATATAATAATAACATTCTTCATAGCATGGTTTGTATTATCAAAGACAACACATATAGATACTTTAATACAAAGAGTATGCTTATTAAAAATTCTATAAGATCTACTAGAGTTATAGTATCCCGTAAAAGTACCTTCATAACTTCTTGGATTGAGCTTACTAATGTTGTCCTTCCCATTTTTATGAACAAGGCATTTAGATTCAAATGCATGAAAGTGCCTAATGTTGGGTCTTTTGATGTTTCAGAGTTTGCAAGGTGTTCTCTAAAAAAATTGGTCTGATGACGCCCCTATTGCTTTGCCTTTGGATTTATATCCAAAACCTCCATCAAAATGAGTTACTTTTTCAAACAAACTTTTGCTCCTTGTGATTTGAATATCCACTATAAAGATACCATTTCCATTTAGATTTTGAGTGAAATTCATGTAAAATAGTTGTATTACTTATTCCTAGGTACCTAAGTATTCATGAGTCCCTCACAGTTAGTTCTTGGATTTTTTGACTCAGTTTTAGGTCTCCAAATCCTTTTCCAGGGTTTCTAGATCGAAATCTATAATTATAATATTTGTAACCAGGCTTACCATAGTGATAACAATAAGTATAACATTGTTTAGTGGCTGTCTAATAGGTATTACAATTATGACTTGTTCCTTTAGTCGACTAATTGAAGTTAGTTAATTGTTAAGAGTTTTTACAGCTATAATATTTCCTATTATGACTGTGATTGATCGTTTTGGTCAATTTACTATTGTTAGTGGATCGTTGATATCCTTCATAGCTATAAAATTAGTATCACAAGTTCCACTGTCATATTTGTTAGTTGACTTGGTCAACTAATTTGATCTGACAATACTATGGCTGGTAGATTTTTCAAAGCTATTAGTTTTGATTTTTACATCATCAACTCCTTCTTTCAAATAATTTTTTTTGATTTCACAAACATCAAATTTAAGTTATCAGTCTCTTTTTTCTCTTAATAAAGCCCTTTTCTCATCATGAGCTTTATTTAGATCAGCTATGGAAAGATCTAACAAATATTGCATTTTGGAACATTCATTACAGGAGTTGGTTCTTTCCTGGCTAGATTCTTCAATTTCCATGAAAAAAATAGTCTCCAATGTTTTTGTTATCATGGTGTAATTGTTCTTCATCATCCCAGCAGCTGGAGGCCTTTTGATTTCCTTTGCTGTTTATGGTTCCCTTATGGATTGATTCCAATCTGTTCTATGTTTCTTTAGCAGTTTTACAAGTGGATATTTTCTCATATTCTTCTTCACTAAGAGCACAATGAAGTAAATAAATTTCTATAGCATTTTGTTTACACAATGTCCAAATGCTCCTTTGTGTAGTCAAAAGCGATGGTTTTTGTCCAAACTTCTTTTTGTTATTTTTTGGAATAGGCCTTGGCCCATTCTGAATAACTCACCAGGCTTTATAATCCATTGATTGGACATAATCTTCATTCTTTCCTACCACTGATTATAGTATAGACCGCTAAAGAAAGATGCTCAACTTATTAAAAGTCCCTTTAGAAATATGGAAACAGTAATTTAAAACCCTGCCATGAATCTTTACTCACTTAATGTTAAGCAAAAACAAAGATTACTTTGTTCTTGATTTTGGTTGATAATTTAATTAAATACTTTGGGTTTTATTCATTGAGTATTACGATAATGTTTGAATGTCTTCAATTATGAATTCCTTTTATTGTTTCACAACAATGAGCGGCTAAAGCCCTTAGATAGGGTTGTGGGAACCCTAGCAGATGGATAAAGTCGGGGATCTACTAAGTTGTTCTGAACAGATATTCTTGCATGTATTATGGTTACCTTCAGTTTAATAACTCTCTTAGCATTTGCAAATGTAAATATCCTGCCCAGTATATCACTACTTACTTAACAAGAGGATTAGGGATTAGGAAAAGAAATCACAATAGTAATTTGAGGATTAATTATCGATCTAGGCTAATCAACATCATTTACTTAAGACACTTATCTTTCATCTAATAACTTGAGACACAAAAGGTAATAGTTAACTGGGATCTAGGATAAGGGTTAGTAATGCCATACCCTGAGACTCAAAAGGTAAACGGTGAAATCCATCAATGATTCCACAAGACATTTGATGGTACATAACTTTTTACATGCAAGGTATTAGGTTGGTTCAACAAAGCACGATAAACCTACTAAGTTGAGAAGCCACGAGGAACACAGTCCTAGTGTTCATTTCCGACTAATTACAACCAAAGTTGAGTTTTATTACTTGTTTGAGATTACTACTACAAACCCCTTGTGTACTTTCAATACTGCCCGTTGATTCCAGCAAACTAGAGCAATAAGACCACGTATTCTCTATGGGTTTGATCCCAACCTAAGTTCGGGTACTTTACTTGACAACAACTACTTTAACTTCTATTGGAAGTGTAGTTTGGGTATTGATTAAACTATTTCCTCTGAATTATGAGCCAATATGGCTCCCACTGACATGAACCTAATAGCGCAGTCTCTTATTGCTGCCCCCTTAGGCCTCATGATGTATCTTTTCTATAACTTGAGTATGATCGAGAACGTTAACAAAAAGCCTACCTATAGTAACCAAAATCTATGTAGACATATAAAGAAGAAGTCACAACCCCCAAATGAAGCTACTCACCCTTTCATGTTCAGTAGTTAGAATAGAAGTAGCATGCCTAGAAACCTCACAAAATCAAGCCTCATACTCTACAATAGTCATGGAGCCCAACTCCAACCTCAAGAACTAATCCCTCAAATGATCCCTAATACTGTAAGGCGTGTACTTCTACAAGAAATCCCAGAGAACTAAGTCTATGTCAATGTGGAAAATCCAGCTACCCTTGAATCAAGATGACCTCTCACTAATGTCGAGCTACGAATTCCAACTAAAAGGTAGTGTAATCCACACCATGAGTCTCAACTAGGAATAAATTACAGAGCCTATCCTCATAAGAAATCAAGAACTCATACGCATCCTCTCTCGGTGTACCATAAAACCTTGGTGGAGCCAATCTCAAGAATGCACCCAACATATTTTTCTCCTAAAAAACATGGTAGGATGGGTAACCACTGGCTGAGCAACTATCGGTTAGGTAACTACCGGTGTAGGAGGGACCTCAACTCTGGGAGCCGCAGATACAGGCGAAGCCTACACCTTAGTATCAATTTGATTTGTAAACTGTGCACCATCAGATAGTGCACCGCCAACCAATTCCAAAAGCTGAACCAAAGCATCTATGAGCACTGAAGAAGAAATAAGCCTCGATGGAACCTGGGCTGGACCCTGCCCCATTGTTGGCTGGGGTGCGGAAGAATCTTTAGCCTAGGAGCAAGAATAGGGTTTGGTGAAGGCCCCATATACTAACCTCTATATGGGGACACATCCCTAGACTATCTAAGACCTTTAGGTTGTACACAAACAATGACAAAATTCCTAGGCTCGGTCTTAGGACCCTCATCTCCTGTAGTAGTAACACGAGTCCTAGCCATCTACAAAAGAGTTAAACCAAAGGAATGTTTTAGAAACCAACTTACACTCTTAGCATAAAATGAGTGAAATAAGTGAATATCTCCTAAGAATGTCCTATATCCTCCCTAGATAAGAAAAAAATGTCATCGTTCTGATCTGCATGACTATACTAGACACTTGCTTTTGTAACAACTATATCGGTGAAACCTAGGCTCTGAAACCGATTTGTCAGGACCCAGTTTATGAGTCATGATGACACCTACTTTATCCCACTAGTAGGAAAGACAAACCATTGCTCGAAGCTACAAGCAATGGGCTAACTTAGTGAAAAATAAGAACAATAATACTCATATTGAACTATTATACTTTGGGTTCAAAATTATGCAAAAAATCTCATGTTGGGCCCATTTGTGAAATCGCACTATCAAAACCAACACAACGTCCCTCTATGATCAAGGAACATGTACTCTAAAAAATGATTAAGTTTCGAGTTCTAATTGTGATACAATCAAGCCCTCCAAGATTTTAGGGATTTTAGCAAAATATGGAGAATTAAGTCATGTAACTAATGGAAAATTAGCACAAATTTAAAGAAGAAACACATAAATTAACTTTGCCCAAGCGATAAAATCACCAAAAATGATTCTTCTAAGAATTCTCACTTTTTAGGGTTCAATACTCCAAAAAATAGGTGATAAATGGTAAAAATTAGGCTAAGTGGGTATTTATACCCTTCCTAGGTCCATAGATCTCACTTAAGCTTACATCGAGTCACTTCAGCGACCAGGTGTCGCGTTCACGACACTGGAAGTCTCAATATATTTCATGTAACAGTAACGATTTTGTGTACGCAATACTCACCTCTTCCACGCCTATCGCTTAAGAGATCTTTGGCCACTTAAGAGAATATCGCTTAAGAGCTAAAGGCATTGCTTTGGAGATACCTACAGTGCTTTGGTAGATCGCTTAAGCGACTAGGTGGTCTCTTAAGCGATGCACCAACACCAGTTGATAGTTAGAATTTTTCCAAGTCTCCGCCAACCCCATGAGAATCATATGGAATCCTATATACGGAAATTAACTATGCTACCCTATCAAATTTGATATTCCAGATGCAATGGCGTAGTCAAAATTTCCATCCGAGGTTATTTCGATGAAAAAATAGGTCCTACACCTACTTACCACTTCTTTTAACTTTTGACCAATAGTCTAATATAATTCCAGAAGCATCAAGACCCGAAGCAAGGGTCAATCTAGCCTAAAATCGACATTTTGGAGCTGTTAAAACTGTCAGAAGTCGCATACGAGGTTGTTTGATTGAACCCAATAGCCAGTTTGAACTAGCAAAGACTTCAAAATAAAAAATTGGCTCTAAAAACAAAATGAACTGCCAGGTAACTAGACTGTCAGTTCCAGCAAGTCATAAATGACCTTGGGTAGCTATAGAAAAGTTATAAACAGGGAAAATAATCAAAAATATAGAAAATGACCTAAGGGTCATTACAATATCCATTACTAAAAGTACTTTCATCCACAAAGTAAAGGACTAGGATGTACTTAAAGCCTCAAACAGGTAAGGATATCGGGTCTGCATCTCTCTCTCGATCTCCCAAGTAGCCTTCTATACTGGGTGGTACCTACAATGAATCCAAATACCCTCAAAATCAATAGTGTGCCTCTCGAACTCACCATTCGACACCTGATTACGAAGGAAGTAAAGTTTACTATCCTCAAACTGACGATCCCAAATCTATTCAAATAATGAATACCTCGTTTCAACACTAGTAAGAATCCTCCTAGGGTCTAAAATATCAAGGAAAACTATCAAGTTATAGATAAGGACTAAATTTCCTATGCCAATGAACTCTGAGAAACTGAAATGCAAGCCAAACTACCCATACTCACTGCTTTTTGGCTCAAGAAATCAACTACCACATTTCCCTTACCAGGATGATACAAGATAGAAATATCATAGTCCTTAAGAAACTCCATCCATCTATGTTGTCTAGTATTTAGCACCCACTAGGTCATAAGGTATTGAAGGCTATGATGTTCGACGAATATCTCACATTGCATACCATAAAGATAATGCTTCCAAATCTTAAGCGCAAAAACCACTGTTGCTAATTCCATATCATGAGTGAGGTAGTTGCGTTCATGTATCTTAAGTTGTCTAGAGGTATAAGCAATAACACGACCATGTTGCATCAGTACATAACCTATACCAACCCCAGAAGAATCACAAAACATGGTAAATCCCTTACCCTCAACAAGAAGAGCTAAAATAGGAGATAAAGTGAGAAAATCCTTGAGCTTTCCAAAGCTAGACTCATACTCTTTGGACCATTGGAAAGGAACCTCCTTCTGAGTCAATATGGTTATATATGTTAAAATAGTAGCAACATCCTCAATAAAGCGCCTATAATAACCGGCCAAACCAATAAAGCTACAAACCTCAGTCGGAGATATAGGTCTATCCCAATTAGGAATCACCTCAATCTTAACCGGATCTACCATATTCCCATCCTTAGACATCATATGTCAAAGGAATGTCACTAACTCAATCCAAAACTCACAGTTGGTGAACTTGGAGAAAAGCATATGATCTCTTAAAGTATGGAATCCATAAGAATGTCATCAATGAAAACAATTACAAATGAGTCCAAATAAGGCCTGAATACTGATTCATCAAATCCATACATACGACTGAGCATTATTCAACCTAAATGACATCACTAAGAACTCATAATGACCATAATAGGTCCTAAAAGCTATCTTTGGGATATTCTCAGCCCGAATCCTCAACTGATGGTAACCAGACCTCAAATCAATCTTAAAAAACATAACTGCACCCTGAAACTGGTCAAATAAGTCATTAATGTGAGGCATAGGATAATAGTTCTTCACCATTACCTTATTAAGCTGCCTATAGTCGATACACATACACATAGATCTATTTTTCTTCCTTAAAAATAAAATAAGAGAACCCCAAGGAGACAAACTCGGTCTAATAAAATCCTTACCAAGAAGATCCTGAAGTTGACAATTCAGCACTTTAAGCTGGCATGAGCCATACGGTAAGGTTCCATAGAAATAGGTCGGGTGCTAGGCTTGAGATCAATAGAAAACTATATCTTATGAACATGGGGAGTACTAGGCAGGTCGGTAGGAAACACACTAGGAAACTCACAAATAGTAGAAACAGAGTCAAGCGACAAAATCTCCATATTAGTATCACAAATATAAGCAAGATAAGACTTACAACCCCTCGATATAATCCTCCTAGAATGAACATAAGAAATAATCCCCGTTGGCTTATGGATAACTGCTCCCTGCCACACAAATAGGGTACGCCGAGCATGGCTACGGTAATGATCTTCATAAAATAATTTATGACCGTATGATAGTGAGATAACCAGTTCATGCCCAGAATCACATCAAAATCCACCATATCCAAAATAATAAGATCAGCATAAGTATCAATATCACTAACTAACACAAAACATGATCTGAATACTTGATCCGCTACTAAAGATTCACCAACGGGAGTAGATATATGTAATGGCGTAGATAATAAATCACTGGTCCACTCCAGGTGCATAATATAGAAAAAATATAAGACTAAGTGGATCTAGGATCAAATAAAGCAAGGGCTGACTGGCATCATACTAAGATTATACTAGTAACTACAACATCCAAAGTCTCAGCCTCGGGTCTAGCAAGTACTACATACAACTGACAACGCCTGCCACCTGGCTGGGCACTTAACCAACCTCCTATCTTTCTTGCTTGAGAACCTCCTCGAGTACCCTAGGGACCAGCTCTACAACAATGAGAACTCTAACTTATGGATGAACTTCTCTAATAGGGGAACATTCTAAGCTAAAGCAATAATTACTCACGACTAGGGTAGTCCCACATATAGTGACAAAGGAGTACATAAATAAAATAGGAAAGATGAGATGAACTAGAACCAACAGATATGGCTGACCCAGAATAACCACCTCAGCTAGAATAACAAGAAGATAAGCCCCTCAAAGGCTGACCACTGCCCTTACCAGGAGACCACTAGAACTACATTGAACTCCATCAATAATCTGAAATACTGCCTAAATAGGTCGACTAGGTTGACTCTGAGATTGATAGGATGGACGCAGATGATACCTACTCTGAGAACCACTATCTCTGGGTCAGGGACTATAATGGCTCCCACTAAATCTGCCTTAAACCTAGGCCTCTTATCATGGCCCTGACAACTTTCACTGTACATCTTCTCCATCACCCTAGCATGATCCAATATATCAGTAAAAGACCTACCTTCAACAACTAAACTCTGAGTAGCCATACAAATAGAAAGTCTTAACTTTCTAACAAAAAAGTAAACTCTCTTATACTGGATATCTAGGATAGATATCCCATGCCTAGCTAACTTATGAAAATGAGCCTCATACTTTATAACTATTATGGAGCCCTACTTTAATATAGATAATTGATCTCTCAAAGAATCTCTAAGGCTATGAGGTATGTAATTCTCTAAGAATATTTCAAAGAACTGAGTCCATGATAAAGGAGAAGATCCAGCTGTTCTAGAATCCATATAACCTCTCCACCAATGATGAGCATACAAATTTAACTAAAATATGATGTAATCCATACCACAAGTTTCAACAAGGCCTAGACCACAAAGCCTATCCTCACAAGTAATCAGAAATTCATATACATCCTCGCTTGGAGCACCAAAAAACCTAGACGAAGCCAATAGCAAAAATCTACCTAATATTTTTTGCTCCTCAAAAGACATAGCAAGTTGGACAACTACAGGCTAAGCAACTACCAGCTGGGAAATTACTTATGCAGGAGAAAATTCAACTCTATGAGCTGTAGCTACAGGTTGCGGTCCCACCTCAGTACCACTCTGATCTATAGATTGTGCTTCATCAGACGACATACCACCAACTAAATCTAAAAGCTAAACCAATGCATCTTTGAGTAATGAAGAAGAAATAAACCTTAGCAGAGCCTGGGCTAGTCCTTGGGCCACCACTAGCTATGGCAAAAGAATATTTGGCTTAGGTTTAGGGATAGGGTATGGGAAGGCAACCTATCATAGCCCCTATTTGGGGAC
Source organism: Capsicum annuum (assembly GCF_002878395.1). NCBI lineage: Eukaryota > Viridiplantae > Streptophyta > Magnoliopsida > Solanales > Solanaceae > Capsicum > Capsicum annuum. Next base: position 154,828,088 of record NC_061121.1, on the reverse strand, counting down.
ATATCTCTAGGCTACCCATGACCTCTAGGTCATCTACAATTAAGAGTAGGATTCCTAGGCTCGATCTTGAGACCTTTGTTTTATGTAGTGATAGCATATGTCTTGGCCATCTGCGAAAGAGTAAAGTTAAAGGAATACCCTACAAACCAACTCAAAATCTTAGCATAAAGTAAGTGAAAAAGTTATGAACTCCTAAAATCATCCCATACCCTCCCAAATATAGGAAATAGGAATCATTATTCTGATCCACAAGACTATCTAGACACTTGCTTTTGAACCAATAATACTAGTGAAACCTAGCTCTAATACCTATTTATCATGACTCAATTTATGAGTCATGATGGGACCTACTAAAACCCACCCGTAGGTATGCCAAACCATAACCCAAAGATAATAAAATGGGTTAATTTAATAGGAAATCACCCGACTTATGCAGAAATAAACAACACACTTAAATAATATGCAAGTCATTCTAAATATATAAGATAGTCAAATACAATACCAATCCGAAAAATTGGTAGATCCAGTACTAGGGCATCCAATGTCAAGAATACAACCCAAATATCTAAGAGTAGTTTGTATATCTATCTTAAAACAAAAACTGAGTATAAAGATAGAAGAAAATGGGCAACTCAGACTCCAAGAGATCACCCTATCTCTAAATATCAATACTATATGAATATGAATCAAAGGTGGCAACTAGTACTTGAATCTACACTAAAAAGGTACAAAACTGTAGTATGAGTACCAAAACAATGGGTACTTAGTAGGCATCATCGATCGACTAAGCTAAATCATAATATAAGTATGATAATTGCAAGATACATAAACTAAGTCAAGGTACAGAAATGAACCTGAATTATCTCCAACATTGTTGTACATAATAAGTAAACCAACATAATAATTTAACATAAGGCATCAATGAATGCCAATATCACCAAGAAAACATACATAAGCAATTCAGAATAATAATGTATCATAAAGCTTTATCACAAGCAAACATAACTACAAAATTGGCTCCCATACACCAATTAGTGTAGAAAATTAAAGAGCTCATCACAGCCTCCCATACAACTAAAGAGTACACTCAAGAGAAGAATAAAGCAATCAACCAACTCAATAGTCAACTTTCATTGCTATGTGATCATCATTCCATAATTATTATCAATCTGCCATTTACCAACATTATAACAACTCCTCAACCATTAGACAAAGTACTCAAATTCCATAATATCATTATCATTTAACAATCTTAGCATCAATATACACTAGTCACCATTTACTAGTTAACCATTTCTTATTAACTAGTCCATTTGACTACTAGTCACCATAACTTCTATTTATCATTCAACCACTAATTTCCACATAGCCACTAAACAGTATTCATTAGGAAATCATCATTACTAAGATACCATCATTTTATCTAGACCATATTTACCAATTAATCCTTGATTGTCAACTAGTCAGTTTTATCCATTTAAACAACATCCACCGCTGGTTATTAATTTTCACAAATCCTCCATTATCACTACTCATCAATTATCAGTAATCACAATTATTACTAATTAAAATTATAGCTCTTTATAAATATTTAACACTTACGATCTATAACCGGCATCACTAGAATCAACAACATACCTAAATTTTATATAAGTATATATAAGCATATAATTGCCATACATAGAGATAGCCAAACTTGAACCAGTAGATATAAACATAGGCACATCAATATAATTATCGTCTACCCTTGTTGAGTGTCAATGAATCATCATCATCATCCTCCATCCTTGTCGGGTATCAATGTATCATCTAATATCCTCTGACCTTTTCAGGCATCAATACCATCATATTATCATCTTTCCTTGCCGGATATAAATATATCATCATAATATTTTCAGCCTTGTTGTGTATCATCATGTCATTATAATATCCTCCGGCCTTGCTGAGTGTTGATATATCATCATAATCATAATCGATGAAAAAATCAATAACATAAATAATCATATAATGAAGTATCATGATTTTAACATAATTAAGGGCATAGTTTTCTAATATAATCACTAAGCATGACTTCTAACGTAGTTCATGGCACAATTTTTAGTATTATCATTAAGAATTGTTTCTAGTATAAGTTTTTAGTACGATCATAATCATAAGCATTATCATGAGCAAGGGCTCATTAATAACATATTCAAAGGCTTATCAGTAGCATAAAAGGTAGATTATCAATAATTTGAGAAATAACTAATCTATGGCATAATCTATAGTTTATTCATAATAGAGTCCATAAAATAATTTATGGATTAGACAAGATCATAGTAAATGGATCATTTAATAGCATATTTGGTAGCCCAATCAATAGCCACAACAATAGCATAATCAATAATTCATCATAAACATAGCCAATAACTCATACATATTGCACAATCATTTAGGAATTACTTATAATGTCATTCAACACAACCAACAAGTACCAAGGTTTCTCAACATGTCTTAAAAAGTGCATTCTTTAAGCAGTTAGAGATATTTAAAGGTTTCAAGAGAACTATATCAAATCTTGGCTTAAGTTGTCTCAAGAGACCACTTCTAAGTCCTAGAAATACATTATAAGTCAAATTTCTACCCCCAACTAGGCTAAGGTATCTAAATCAACTCTTATATGTATAGCAAGCCACAATTAGTCCAAGGGTAGAGATTTCATTCAAGCACTATAACTAAGCCTAATAAAACTAAGGTAACTTCTATTAGTGCAAGTAACTAAAGCCAACTTATCCTAATTCTGAGGTTCTAAAGCATTTTTACCAAATTTGAGTCATTTAGGATATTCTCATGCTAAAAATTGAGTAATGAATCTAATTCACTAAGGTTCAAAGTAGCAAGCTAAGCATTCCAACTCTAAGTACTCATGACAAAAATGATCTAACTAGTTCTAAGTCTTGCATTTCATTGATCCAACACCTAAATCAATCCCAATCTAACAAGATATCATAAGTATACTATGACATAGCCCAATCTAGCAAGAGATAAACCTAGCCTATCTCAACATCAAAGAAAGCTCAATGAATTGATAAACCTTCATTTTTTTCCTTTTAAAAAGGCTCATCAAGATGCCAAGCTATCAAATTACATTCTATATGTAAATATAAGAATAACGATACCCATATTTCACCACTGTACTTTGGATCCAAAAATGACATCAAAACCCCATTTGGGTTCCACTCATGAAAATCACATTTTCAAGGTCAACCCAATATTTATACAATATTAAGGAATCATAACCCTTAAAAATGGGTAAAAGCCAAGATATAATTGAGGCTAAATCAAGCCCTCAATGTAATGAACCTCTAGGTTATTTCTTTAATTTTAATGTGTTTTGGTGTTTTTAGCCTTTCTATAGTGGAAACAAATCATTCATAACTTACTAGAACTGTCAACTTGATGATCAAATAGTTTATTTGGATTTTAGGCTCATTTCTCTGTTTTGAAGTCTTCACTGGTTCCAAATAACCATCGGATGAAAACTTAAAAAACAATCTTGGATGAAAATTTTGACTGCGTCAGTAGCTCTAAAGTATCTATTTTAAGATAGGTAGACCTTTGGTTTGGATATAGAAGAACCTAAGCTCATTTTTACCTATTGGTCAAAAAGTTGGAAAATTAGAAATTTAGGTGTGGGACCCACATTTGGTCAAACAACCTCGAATAGAAACTTTGACTTTGCCATTGCATTCAAATATCAAATTTAGTATGGATACATAGTTCATTTGCGTACATTAGATTTGACTACATCCCGAGACCTTAGCAGAAACTTGGAAAATTTCTAATTTTCAGCTGATATCTGGTTCCGACGATCGCACATGGTGTGCAGAGGAAATAGTGCAATCACACTAAGGGTGTTGGCAATAACATTATCTACTCCTGAGGTCATATAGTACAATTGCACACCTGGGTGTGTGATTGCAACACCTAATAACCTAGTATGGGTTTAAATATCCCCTTTTAGCCTAATTTTGCTTATTTTCATCCATTTATTAAGAGCAAAAACCCTATAGAGTGAGATATCTTAAAATTGATACTTGTGGATGACTTGAGAGCTTGATTAATATCAGTTTTTTCAATTATCTTCTGATTTGAGGTAAGATTACAACCATTTCTTTGTGAATTTTAGTGATTTCTTAACCAAAACCACAAATAGCTTGAGGGCTTGATTTTAGACTAAGTTATCTTGGGTTTTACCCATTATTGAGGGTTATGATTCCTTGAGCATGTACGAACTTTTGGTTGCCTTAAAAACATAATTTTCTTAAGTGGGATTCATTTGGGGTAGTGATGTCTTTTTTGGACCCGAAGAACAATAGTTTGTATTGATGAGTAGATTATGATTTTGATATCATGATGACATTTTGGGATTGTGAAGTGAAGATGGATGTTTTATGAATGATTCAAGGATTTTAGTTCGGCTTTGAGGTAGTCTTCTTCTTACTCTTCTTTGTAAGATGATGTGTGTTATGTATTGCATATAATGTGAATGTTAAGATTGATTAAGGTTAGAATGGCTTAGTCTTAATTATTGAAATTTGGGGATTAGATGGGGGTTTTTGACCCATAAAGTGAAATGCCTATTAAACTTTTAGAATACTATTGCGTCCTCCATAGATTGAGCTAATTCATAGAATGGGTATGATATGATACTAAATTTGTGATATTATTTAAGTATTGAAAGCATGGTTAGTATAATTAACCACTTGTGGGCTATTCTAGTGATCTTAAAATCATAATTTAGAGGGATTTAACTAAATTGATCATTTTTCTTGGTGGAATTCCTATCTTAGGATTGATTATGGCTTATGTACCATCAAGAAATGAATTTAGATACCTTATCCTAGTCTGGGGAGATAAATTATCTAAAAATAGAATTTGAGGATTAGAAGTTGGTTCTTTCAGCCTACCTTAGGCCAAGACTTGGGTTAACCCTTGTGGGCTTATTGATGGATATTAGTCCTAGTTGAGACAAATGAGTTTATTTTGATATTTGCTTTGTGAATTGCTAAATAGTGATACTTTTTCCCTAAATTATGATATATGACCTATAGATATGTTATGCCTCATAGATATGTTATGGCTTATGGATTTGATTATTGATATGAGTTTTGGATACGTATCTAGGCTAAAAGTCATGATCATGATGTTGTAATTATTTTGGGCATGTTATTAGGTCAAAATCCATGTTATGATATTGGTTGAATATTCAAGAATTTTTTATCCTTGCAAAGGATGTGATTGTAGTTTATGTATATATTGATGTTTTCAGTTCCATTGTTTGAATAATGGTGATGGCATGCATAGATTTGGTATATTCATGATCATAAATTTGGTGAATGATGTGATTCTAGCAAAAATATGATTTTATTACTGATTTTCCTAAATAAGGGTTAAAGCCCACTTTTTACCTTAAAAATGGATTTCACCATAACAATAACTGTCCGTGTTAATGGATAACTTAAATGTAAAAGAGACTAAAAATGATGTCTTAAAGATTTAACTGAGATACATTCCAATCAATGATTCGATACTACTAATTACTCTAGTTGTGAGAGATCCCGGCCCTTTTTCTACACTTTTTTAATGATTCGGTCTCAAAGTTCACTCCAGGCAATGGATTTATGAATTTACACGCCTTTTAGCCATGAATTGAGCCCGTGAACCTATTATATCTATATACACATCTCTTTGGTATGGGATGGAGGAAAATTTTATATTGATGATATAAATTCTGAGTTAAAAATTAATGATAAATTATAGTATTGATGTTATATTAGAGGCTTGGGCAGCTTAATGAGGAAGTCTGAAGAGGTCTTTTGTGGAATAAACTCCACCACCCCACACTTATCCCCTTCAATCATAGTAATCATGCATAAATCTTTATAGTGGGATAGTGTGTTAAGAGGTTTGTACACTTTGAGAATTGCCTCTTCATCATCCAGCCTTATTGTGGGAGTTCCCACTCTCACATCTATCAAAGCTCCTCTCATTGCCAAAAATAAATGTCCCAAGATTATTGGTACTTTTTTATCTGCCTAAAAATCTAAAATAATAAAGTCAGTGGGAATAATAACTTACCAACCTTGATGATAACATCCTCTATGACTCCTTAAGGATAGGCTATGGTACTGTTTTCCAATTGCAGTAACATAGAGCTCTGTCTCAGCTTCCTAAGTCCAAAGTGTTGAACAAAGTAAGGGACATCAAATTAATGCTTGCACCTAAGACACTAAGTGTGTGGACCACCCCCACTGTTGCCAATTTGAATAGGGGGTGAGTCTCCCTCGATCTTTGAGCTTATTGGGCCTGCATCACCACAGAGATACACTCCTCAGTAAATGCTATTGTCTCCACATTCTATAGCTTAACTTTGTTAGTGACCATATCCTTCAAGTACTTAGCATACTTGGACATTCCCTGCAAACCATCTAAACGAGGAAGGTTAATGTGAAACTCTCTGAAGGTGTCAAAGAACTTCTTGGATCATGCATCCTCCTACACTTTTCTAAGCCTCTATATGAAAAGTGGTGGTAGTCTCTGCTTCTCCTGTTCAGTAACTTTGGATTTTGAGTGCTCAAACTTTCTCGATTTTTTAACAACTTTTTAGATACCTGTGGGGGAATTAACTCTGGATCTGCCTTCTTAGTTTTCTTTGGAGGTTCTTCATTCATCTCCTTACTACTTCTCAAAGTGATTTCCATTACTTGTTTAGGATTTTTAGTATTATTTTGCAAACCACCTTGAGGCTTGGTGTTCTGTGTTGTAGCTATCTGACCTATCCGTAACTCCAAGCTTTTTGTAGCCATTTGCTGGATTTTTATTTCTGCCCCTTTCACTCTTCATAAATGTTGCCAACTGTTCTTGACTAGTTATAAGTTATTTTAACATCTCTTCCATATTGCTTGTATGAGTTGTGGCCTGATTACTTGAAATTATGGCTACTAAAATAGTTATTGTTGGTTGTTCCATACTGGATTTGGTGGCTAAGTCTGCCACATCAGGTTATAGGTGTTCCTATAATTCAGCCTTTGAACATTACCCACAAACATCATGGACTCGGGATTTGCAGCACACATAGCCACAGAATGACCACTCTTGCCACAAACCTTACACTAACCTACAATCTTTTGAATTGCATTAACTGAGGCTGCAGGACTGTAACCTCCTACTTCATATTGCTTATTTAATTTTGTAGAGAAACAAGATAAGCTGATAAGTCAGTAAATTGATCCACCTCCAACACAAATGCAACTTTGTTTGTAGCATTTCTTGAGTTCGAATGCCATTCAGGAATTCTTTGTGTAATCTGGTTCAACAAGGTATACAACTCATCATACGTCAACTCCAAAGCTTTACCACCTATAACTGAATCTAGCAAAATTTTTGTGTTATGGTTAAGTACCTTATCAAAGGTGTGAGCTAATACCTTATTGGACTGTTGATGATGTGGACAGTCCCAAAAAAGAGCTTAGAATTACTCCCAAGCATGATATATATATATATATCCTTATCTGGCTTCTGTTTGAAGAACACAATCTCAATGGGCAGTCTTACAGTCTTGCTAGATGGGAAGAATCGGATGAGGATTTTTTGAGCTAAGTCATCCCAAATTATGATTGAACTTACCAACTCAGTGTTCAGCCACTTCTTTGCTTTCCCTAATAGTGAAAAGGGGAATAGTGTTAGCCTAACATAATCAGTTGATACACCCGTAGGGATGAATGTATCATTGATCTCCAAGAATTTTTGCAGATGGACTTGTGGATCTTTATGTGAAAGCCCCGTAAATTGTCCACTGCTGATCAAAAGCCACACCATATTCTGTTTCATCTCAAAATTACCTCCAAAAATTGGTTTTTGAAAAGGGGAGGGCAAATTTATCCGAAATGGGATTGTCACTTCTCTTACTGTCCTGTGGGCTAGTTGATATTCAGCCATGAGAGCAAGATTATCTTATTCTTCTTGAAATTATAGGATACAGGGGAGAAGGATTTCCTCTCTCTTTTATTGATGGAAGAGTTGCTCGGGTTTAGGACTTGGTTCAACTAATTCCCTATTCCTTGCTAGCTTACTAGTTTGTAAACCTGTAACTTGTAAATTCAATACCAAGATCAAGTGTAAATCACCAAAGAAATCTAAAAAGTAAAACTAAAACAAAAATAGTTGCTAAATTACAACTCCCCAGCAACGGCGCCAAACACTTGTTGTACCCCCAGCGCACACACAAGTGTACATGGTCTCACCAAGTAATACAGTGGCCTTAAATAAAGCCAAATATTCATCCCTTAGATACTTATGTTAACAACTATCTAGTTCAAGTTCAACTATTGAGATTAAAGTGGTGCAATGTAACCAAAAGAGTTTTGAAAGTTATGAACTAAAAGTAAAGTAAATAGTGTGTAAAAGTAAAGAATTTGGACAATCAATAAATGAAAACCCGAGATTAAAGCACTACAAAAAATCATTCTACGCTATTGAACTCCATTCATTGGATTACTTATCTTGGTTATTGATTTGTAGGGTTTATCACATGATCATGGTCTTCCGACCTCTAATTGTCTACCTAACTTGAATATTATAACTATATCATTGAGAGAGGATGCAATAATCCAATTAGATGTATGAAGCCATCATTCTACATGTGAACCAATCAAGGCTTCTAGGTATTTCCCTATACTAGCTACTAATTCAAATTCTTTATTTTAAAAAAGAATAAGAACCTTACTCTATTTATCCCAACGTTCTATATTCTTATTCTCCCTCCCGAGTTCACAAGATCGACAATATATGTATTCTAAGGCAGTTAAAAAAGAGGATAAACAAACAATCAAATATTATAACCAATTCGAATAAACTTAATTAAAAGCGAAAGTAAACATGTTCTTGGCCTTAACCCTGGAAAGGGGGCGTTTAGCCACTAATCGACATAACCGTAGTAAACATAGTTGAATTCATGATTAACTATATTAAAATGATAAATTAAAGATAAATAAACCATAATTAAAGTGTTGGGAAGCCTCCAATACATCCAAGATCCATCCATAAGTGTTTAACAAAGTATTTAAGTGTTCTATATATAGTGGAGAAAAATTAGTCGTGAGGGCATAAAGGGGGCATCGCGGGCTCTACACCACCGAGTGGAGGAGGAACCACAAGATCTAGTCCACCTCTCTAGAGGGTTCATTGTGGGGATTAGTACCATGGTCTATATTAGGCGCCGGGGGCTCATTTACTTTCCCTCACTGGAATTTGTCTTTTGACGTTCAACTTTATCTTAAGCCTTTCTCCTTCTATCCTAAGCTTTGTAGTGTTGTTTCCACTTGTATTTCAGATTGTGTATCATCATATATAATCCAATAATGACTCACCAATAATCCTAAATAATCAAACACCACGTATTAGAGCTCAAAGAAACTACACAATCAAGAATAACAAATTAGAAACTCAAGCTAAGAACTAGTTTCGCTTATTTTATTCCTTCACTTAATTTTGACTCTTGGCTTGTTCCAATTAAAATTTCAACACCAAAATCAAGTTATTCCACACATAATTACACATTCAAACCCTTAGTAACTCATTAAAAACATTATAACCCATCGAGTTCAACTAGAATAACACTTAGCTCAAGCTAGTAATACTAGTTTTCTCGTCTAGACTCTAAATGATCAATTTGATTCCAAACTTATTTGAAAACACCTTTAAACACTATAATAACATAATTAAACACTTAGATGCTTATTTATATCATTATTTAATCATTAAGCATGGGAATTTCCTCAAAACAAGGCTAAATAAGCTAGGATAACAATACTAAGGCATATAAATCCACTTCAGATCAATAGTCTACATGGATTACATAAAGCTGAACATATGGACACAAGAGGATAATTTCCCTGCACTATTCATGGATTAGATGCTGGATAGATTAGAAGGCAAGAGTTGGTATTGTTTTCTTGATGGGTACTTGGGTTATAGTCAAATCATGATTACTCTCGAGACTAAGAAAAGACTACTTTCACTTGCCCCTATGGGAATTTTGTGTTCAAGAGGATGCAGTTCAGTTTATCTAAAGTGCCTGCCACTTTTTAGATATGTATGATGTCTATATTCTATGATATGGTAGAAGACACTATCAAAGTATTCATGGATGACTTTTTAGTGGTTATGGACTTATTCGATAAGTGCACTGCAAAGATATACAGAGTGTAATTTTATGCGAAACTAGGAAAAATACCCCTTCATGGTGAAAGAAGGTATCGTACTAGGGCACAAGATCTCCAAGCATGGTATTGAGGTAGACAAAGTAAAGATTGAGGTTATTGAGAAATTACCACCGTCAGTGTCAGTTAGAGGCATATAGAGCTTTTTGGGTTATGCAAGCTTTTTTAGGAGGTTCATCAAAAACTTCTCTTAAATTTCAAGTCCTTTATGCAAGCTTTTAGATAAGGAGGTGAAATTTGAGTTTGATGATACATATCTTAAGGCTTTCACATGCCTAAAAGAGAGGTTAATTTCAGTGCCTATTATTGTGTCTCCTGACTGGTCTGCACCTTTTGAGGTAATATATGATGTGAGTGGAGTGGCCTTGAGCGCTATTCTAGGCCAAAGAAGATAAAAGATACTGCATCTCATCTACTATGCCAGGAAAGCTTTAAACCCTGCACAGAAAAATTATATAGTTACAGAACAAGAGCTCCTTACGATGGTTTTTACTTTCGAGAAATTTTGGTCTCATTTGATTGGAACAAAGGTCATAGTTCACACTGACCATGTATCCTTGAGATACTTGATGGAAAAAAAATATGCCAAACCAAGGTTGATTCGTTGGGTTTTCTTGCTGCAGGAGTTTGATTTTGAAGTAAAAGATCGGAAGAGGATAAAAAATTAGATTGTATATCACTTGTCCAGGCTTGAGAATAAGGCAATGCAGAGACTAGGGGATAATATTGAGATAGATGATACATTCCCAGATGAGTAGGTTTTAGCAGCATCTCAAGAGATAATACCCTAGTTTGCTGATTTTGCCAACTTTTTGGCAAGTGATATGGTCCTAGAAGATCTTTCCACCCAACAATGAAGGAGATTTATGCATAAGGCGGGAAATTTCTTTTGGGATGAGCTGCACATGTTTAGGGTTTGTGCGAGTGGTGTGATTCATAGTTGTATCCTAGAGATGGAGTTAATGAGCATTCTAGAAGCTCTTTATTCATCACTAGTTAGGGATCATCATAGTGGCACACGCACCGCCCATAAAATTCTATAGTATGGGATTTACTGGACTTCAATTTATAAGGACGCTCATGATTTAGCTAAATCCTATGACCAATGTTAGTATCAAGGTAATATTTCATGACACCTTGAACTTCCCATGACATCTCTTTTAGAGTTAGAGTTGTTTGATGTGTGGGGGATTGATTTCATGGGCCAGTTTGTGAGTTCTTATGGCATGAGATACATTCTAGTAGCGGTTGACTATGTGTCAAAATTGGTAGAGGTAGTTGCGCTTCCAGAAAATAAAGGTAGAGGGGTTACCGTTTTTTTGAAGAAAAATATCTTTTCTCGATTTGGTACCCCACATGCAATTATCAATGATGGTGAGTCTCACTTTTACAATTGCTTGGTCAAATATCTACTTAATAGATATGGTGTAAGGCATAAGGTGGCAACACCTTACTATTCTCAAACTACTGGACAAGTAGAAGTCTCCAATAGAGAGATAAAGTCCATATTGGCAAAGACTATGAATGCCAACAGAACTGACTGGTCTAAAGAGTTAGAAGATGCATTGTGGGCCTACCAGACAGCCTATAATACCCCCATAGTTGCCTCTCCATATTATATTATATATGGCAAAGCATGCCATTTACTGGTTGAGCTAAGCATAAGGCACTATGGGCAATGAAAAGGCTAAAATTTTGAGTGGCATGATACAGCAAATGAGTTGAATGAATTTCGACTCTGTGCTTATGAGAGCTCAGCTATATACAAAGAAATAATGAAGTTGTATCATAAAATAAAGATCGAAAAAGTGTATTTATTCTCGGTGCTTTGGTCTTGTTGTATAATTCAAGGTTACACTCATTTCCTGACAAGCTGAAATCTAGGTGGATTGGACCATTCACTATGGTTAAGGTATTCACACATGGTGCTATAGAAATATAGTGTGATAGTGATATCCTATTCAAGGTAAATGGGTAGTGATTAAAGCACTACATGAGAACCTAGAGGAAGTTAGAGTCTGTGTTGACATAGACCTTGGAAAATTCTGAGTAGCCAAGGGAACTGAGTCATGCCATGTTGGTAAACCAGGCATTGTTTGGGAGGCAACCCAAGGTACATGGGCGCTTAGTGCTCCCCAGGTATTTTCTCACTTCTCTTGGATTTATATTATTTTAACGCATTGGTGACAATGGATAGATTTTAGTTAGGGATAAGGCATACCATAATTGTTGTGGGTTTTTATTTTCGTGCTTCTTTTTCTATCGTCCGTGATATGGTTGTATAATCGATATGTCTAGGATATTTTGTTTTTGTGTAATTCAAAGATTTTTAAGTATTTAGGGCAGTATTCATATTTTAATTAATTTTTGACACCCTTCAAAAAATTGTGTCTTAGAACTGTGTGCAAGTATATATGTGTGAACATTGTGGATCTTGTCATGGCATTAGGATTTGGGGAATAATAATCACTTGCTAACAATTGCATGAATTGGATAAATAGTAGTTTGTAATATTAACTTTGTGCTATGTGTGTGTGAGATGCTAGTTAGTTCCCTTTATTTGTTGAATTCAAAACTTTCCTGGTTAGTCTTGCCTAGGTTGAAGGATAGTCGGTTAGGAAAGTATCATAGACCATTTCTAATTTTAGTCTATTTTTAGCCTAAATGACCTTCCCTTGTGAAATAGTATCCCTTGATCCCTGTTTTGAGCCTTATAGCCTATTTTCTTGTTTCACCTATTCACCTTCCCATTTATATTACAATGAACCTATTTTGGCCCTACTCCTTCTTGGACATTATGCACCTCAACTCAAGTAAAATTTCTAAGTTGAGGGTGGCTATCATAGGGGTGTGTAATATAAAGTGGGTACACAGAAGGGTTAGATAAGAGAAAAATTTAGTAGGAATGGGTGTGGTAGAAAAATAAAAAGTGAAAAAAAGAAAGAATAAAAGACCACACCAAACGTTAATGTGCAATAAAGAATAAAAAGGGAGAAATAATAGATGAATAAAAAAAATTTGCGAGTAAGTGAGACCTCAAAGTTAGTATAGTGCAAAGGAGGTTTTGCCACTTGATATGTATATATGTACCATGCCAACCCCCTAAGCCTACATTACAAGATAAGAAAAGTCCTATAGTGATCCTAACTCAACTATCCGAATGCTAAGGTAAAGAAATTTAGGTCAAGCCTATGGTAGTTGATACACATTGATTGGAACTTCTCTTTTAAGTGGGAGTATCTCTTGACTATTCCTGCATTGACATGCATTATTCATATGAGTGAGTGGGACTTCTTTGTTGTGAGGGCACATGATTCATATTACTAGCTATTTGCTTGTTTTGGGTAGTGTAACTTGTACATATGCATGGTTGTCTGTTGCTAATGTAATGTTATACCTCAATTCCATTGTGTCACATTATTGTTCTTTATTCTTATACACAATTGGTTTTTAAAAGTAAGATTGGAGGGGGTTTTGTGATTTGAGCTTAAAGTGTTGATTGACTGCCTTGAATAGCTTAGATTCTCCTAGTTAAGCGTTGTTGTTTTGTTTTGTTGTATTTTGTTGTTTGAGGACATGCAAGCATTCTAAGTTGAGGTGTTGATCTACTACATAAATATAGCACTTTTGATACTTAAAACGAGGAAAATATGCATGTTTTTGAGGTTGTTTTGTTAGATATGATGCGTTTTGGGTACGTTTTACAGGAAATCATGTTTTGGATGCTAAGCTCATGAAAAAGATGAAAAAAAAGGTAATTTTAGCTATGTATGAGAGAATTTATGGATGTTTGGAATACTTTCTAGACTGTTCGTGACCAAAGCATGTGCAAAATTTGAAGAAGAGTTGAAAAATAACTTCCGACACATGCTAAGTCAACATGTGAACCGCATGTAGGCAAAGCATGTGTCAAAATTCCAAAATATTAAGAGCTAAACCTATGGGAAAATTTTGGTTCGGGCACATGTGGTCGCTACATGCGCCCACCCTGCATACTGCATGTCCACATATGCCCACTCTGCAGGGTGCATGTATCGCCCACAAGTAGCCACCGACCTTTTTTCCTCTTATTTCATTCGAGCTTTGGTTTTAGGGTTTCCTTATGTACTATAAATACCCCTTATGTGTTTTTATTAGAAGTTACACACACTCTTGATACTTACAAACATATTTAATTTTTGAGATTTAATTTTCCTCATGGAATTCTCTTGTATTAACTTTAGTTGATTAATTCAATTACGATTTTGTGTTTTCTACTCATTATTATGATCTCATCTTATGCTTTCAATCATGAATGTTGTTGATTACTTCACAAGCATAAGAGGCTATAAACCCTTTGCTAGGGTTGTAGAAACCCTGGCAGATTGACAAAGTAGAGAAAGTGATATTGTCGTTTGGAACTAATACCCATGCATAAATTGTATTATCTTTACTTTAATAGTTATATTAGCGGTTGCAAACATTAGGATCCCACCTAGATTATTGCTACTTACTCCAAAAGAGGAGTAGTGACGAGGAAAAGATAATGACAATAATAATTTATATTTTAACTGTCGTGATCCATGCTACTAGGTATAATCTAAGTAAGATGGTTAGATTTTATCTAATAACTAGAGACTCAAAAGATAATAGTTAACTGGGATCAAGATAAGGGTTGGTAAGGCAACATCCTGAGACTCAAAAGGTAAAGGGTGAAATCTTTGTACTCGTCCAAAAGACTATAGAAGGTACATAACTTATCAATTCTGCATGCAAGGTGTTGGGTTGGTTCAACAAAGCACAATAAGATTATAGAGTTAAGAAGCCAGTTGGAACACAATCCTATTGTTCACTCATAACTGATTACAATCAAAGTTTATATTTGCTACTAGTTCGATATTGCTACCCAAAACCCCCTATTTACTTTTCTAGTTCTACCCGTTGATTACAACAAATAAGAGCCGTAATTCCACGTATTACCTTAGGATTAAACCCTAACCCTTGGTGGGTTACTATATTTGGCTGCAACCGTATCATCTTCTGAGAAAAAACGTAGCTTGGACTCACCAATTGTTCTGTCAATAGGTCTGGGGACCAGGTGCCAGACTTTACTTATCTTAAATTATTGAAGCTTCTCATGCATTGCATTAATCTAGTCAGCATCTTTCACAGCTTCTTTCATATTTTAGGCTCAATTTAGGACAGAAATATTGAGAGTGCCATGGAATTTCAGGCTTGAGCTCTTGTTTGAATTATAGATTCCAAAGGTGTAGTCAGATCCATAAATGGATGAGAAGATTTGTGCTTCCAATTTGACCTTCTGAGATTAGTTCCACTGGGACCAGGTTCCTAAAAAGTTTGACTAGGTTCTCCCTGTTGATCTTCAATTGGAGCTAGATTCTGTGACTGGGATCCAGGATAACCGTCACTTTTCATCTGCATTATTTGCCTATTGACTATTATTTTTAGCAATAGCATCCCTTTGAATAGGAATGAGTTCTTCAATTTTTGATTCTTCACCATTACCTGGATTTATTAGCTTCCCTAACTCATTAAAGATCACATGCACATTTTCTTCAACACATAGAGTTCTTTTGTTGAAAACTCTGTATCTTTTGCTTGTTGAGGAATAGCCCACAAAAATTTCTTCATCATTTTTGGAGTCAAATCTCCCTAGATCATTCTTACCATTGTTCAGAACAAAGCATTTGTACCTAAAAGGTCTGAAGTAGTCAATTTTAGGCTTTCTATTTAACACAAGCTCATATGGGGTCTTGTTCAAGAGTTATCTAATTAAGCACTATTTGTCACATAGCAAGCAATGTTTACAGCTTCAGCCCAAAAGTTCTTTGGAAGTCTAATATCAATCAACATGGTCCTAGCAATCTCTATGAGGGTTTTGTTCTTTCTTTCAACTACTCTATTTTGATGAGGAGTCTTTGGAGTAGAGCAGTTATGACTGATTTTATTTTCAGCACATAAACCAGCAACTTGGAAGTTCTCTCCATGATCAGATCTGAATTGAGCAATCTTACAATTTAGCTTCATTTGAATTTACTTTGTAAAGATAACTAGAACCTCATAGTTTCATCCTTTGTTCTCAAGAACATTTCCAGATGAACTTTGAGTAATCATCCACAATCACAAACACATACTTCTTTCCTCTTCTACTTTGGACTTTAACAGGTTCACATAGATGCATATATAATATCTATAGGGGTCAAGAAGAGCTCACATGCTTCTTCAACTTAAAAAAACACCTGGTTTGTTTTCCCTTAACACAGGCATTACAAACCTTCTTGTCTGGAAATTTCAAATTTGGCATGCCGCGGACCAGGTCCCTTGAAATCAACTTTTTCAGTAAAGAGAAACTTATATGTCCCTAACCTTCTATGACATAAACCAGCATCTTCACTTTGAACACTTAAGCAATTTAATTTCCCACTAGCCACAGACTCTAAATCTACCACATACATATTTTTTATTCTCTTGGCTTTGATAATAACTTTCCTAGATTTCAAGCTTGACACAGTACATCCATCAGCTAAAAATTTAACCTCGTTTCCTTTGTTATAGATTTGAGAAATACTTCAAAGATTGTACTAGAGGCCATTCACATAACACATTATTAATTGCTTGATTAGATAATTTTCTAATCTTTCCCATACCATGAATATAGCCCTTTTTACCATTTCCAAAAGAGACACCTCCACCTTGACTTGTTTTGAGAGAAAGAAAGCAGCCAGTCCTCCTTGTCATATGCTTTGAACATCCACTATGTATGAACCATTTTTAACTACATTTCCTTTCTTTCACCTTCAAACATAGTAGTTTGTTAGATTTGGGAACCCACTTGAGTTTAATTCCTTAATCGGATAACAAAGGTATGATAGAATCTCTGTTGGCCCATCTAGGTAGAGAATTATTCTTCACATTTTTCAAAGGCATGAAACCCTTAGGATAATAATTCTCCTGTTGGATGTAATTAGAACTTCTTATTCTAGCTTTAAGCCAATACTGACATATTTTCTTCAAGTGTCTATCTCTTCCATAATAAGTACATAGAGGTTTTTGGACCCCATTTTTAATACCATGAATATCTTTCCCATAAAACCCAAGTGATTGGGTCTTATACTGATATCCAAGCCTTTTACCATTATTGACACGTTGATTAGTTAGATTAGAAAGGATTTGTGAGGGTGTGGTCTATTTTAGTGATTTGTTAAGTTCTTTCCTTAGACAGACTACGTCCCTTTCTATCTCTTCATTCTTATAGAGGGTAGTCATAAGGTTCTTTTGAGAATCCCTCAATTTATATTTAAATTTAATTTGAAGCTTTGAAGTTTTTTCTTTCCTTAATCATCAGAATCATTTAATTTCTCCAGTTGACTCAATAAATTCAAATTATCATATTTTAACTTAGCAAAGTGTTCTTCTATTTCAGAAATGTAGAGGGTCAAGGCAAATAATTCAAGCTCCTGGTTCTCTACTTTTTCTTCTAGAGTATTTTTCTCAGTAGTCAATATATAAATTGAATTAATCAACACATTTCCCAGCTTTTTTATCATTCTAGCATAGTAGTTATCTAAATTTTCCTTAATATCAAAAAGAGTTACCTCATTTTCTTCTTCATTTTTAGTGTTTGCCATGATAGCAAACAAGGAATCATAGGTAACATCACATTCCTCCAGAACCAGCATGGACACATCTTTATCCTTCTCAGCTTCATCAAATTCACTTAAGGAATTCCCCATACTGTTAGAGCCTATCTCACTTTATAATCAACTGCAACTTTACTTCTTGATTTTACAGGAACCTAGTCCCTATTCTTTCCTTTGTCACCTCTAGTCTTGAGATATCCCTGATAATCTTTTTGTGCATTGTAAAGTCCTTAATGAATTGCTCAGGACTTCCACATCTATGACAAATTTCAAAATTTCTAGCCTTTTTGCTACTACTTCCTCTTCTTTGAAACTGACCACTTTTCTTCATAGCTCTAACAATTCTTTTTGCCAAATAGGCAACATCAGTGTCTTCTTCACTTGAATAAGATTTTAAAGCCTTTAGTGCTAAGGATTTTTTCCTTTTTGCTTTCTTCTTCTCTTGTCCTTGCTGCTTCTTAAGCTCACGAGTCCTTAGATTAACGATGAGTTCATCCATAGTGAGAGTCTTCAAGTTTATTACCTTAGTAATAGCATTAACTTTGCTTTCCCAAGACTTAGGAAGAACTCCTAGAATTTTTCTCACTTTCTTATACAAGAGAATTACTTTCTTCTTTCATGGTGAAGGTTTCATACTGAGAAGCCATCATGTCAACTTTAGAATCCTTCACATCAGTTGTTCCCTCATGAGCTATCTTCAGGCAATCCTAGATTTCTTTAGCCTTTTGACAAGCAGAAATCATGTGATACTCATCAGGTCCTATGCCACAGACAAGCAGTTTCTTTGCCTTAAAATTCTTCTCAAATTTTTTTTGATCTTCATCATCAAACTCTCTCCTGTTTATGTCAACCATCCTTGTTATGTCTCCTTCTTTGACTTTTCTAACAGGAACATAAGGACCATCAAGTATTATATCCATCAGTTCACTATCCTCAGCCATAATAAAGTCAAATATCCTAGTTTTCCACCACCTATAGTACTATACATTAAATCGGGGTGGTCTAGTGGTAGATTGCCTTTCTTCTAGATTAGGTGGAGGAACTATGATAAATAAATCACTCTAGGTATGAACATTTTAGAGTAACCTCGCTCTAATACCAATTGTTAAGACGTGGAAGGTTGCACCACACTATGAGAGACCAGGTCTCTTAAAGTCAGTCACAGGAAATTATAAATCTATAAGAAAGCTAAAACTTTGTAGAAATTTAAAAACACGTGGATTTAACGTGGAAACCTCCTTGCTTAAGAAAGTAAAAACCACGTCTTTCCCTCACAAGTACTTCAACCATCCACTATAATCAATCTTTAGATTAGAGACTCAAATGAACCAACTCTAGGCTCCACCTGTGTGTAGTAACTCTACTACAAGCCTTTCTTGAAAACTCTGCCAACACTTCACCTCAATACCAATTAACTTTAACCAATATTAAACTCAGATAACTCTACCTAAGCATTCTCAAGAAAAACAAGGAAAACATTACTCTTATAAGTTGAGTAATTCAATTATAAACCAAGACTTGACTCAAGAACACATGCTCTCTTAGCATACAAAGAATGAAACCTGAGTACTATTCCAAGAATTTAGTTTTTGCCTCTTTCACTCTTTGAATAATCAAGATTGTGTACTCAATTTAGAAGCATTCTTTTTCTTTTATAGTAGAATAATGATCAAGGTAGAAATCTGATTAGGCCAAGTGTCCTCATTGGTACATATCTCACCTGTGCAGTTTGTTACACTAGATGACAAAACTATTCAGGCTATGTGACATCGATATATTTCCATGGAGACCCAGGGACCTGATCCCTTATTGTCAGCTGATCATCATCAAAACAAGATATAGCATTATGTCTTATGTCCCATTAATAAGTGAATTTAGATACCTTAGCCTAGTCTGGGTATAAATTGTCTAAATATGAAACTCAAGGCTTAGAAGTGAATTCTTTTGGCCCACCTTAGACCAAAACTTGGGTTAACCATGAGGAATTATTGACAAATGTTAGGCCTAGTTGATACTAATAAGCTTTTATTATGAGATTTACTTTATGAATTTATAAATAGTGATGGTTTCTCCCTGAATTATGATATATGGCATATAGATATGCTATGCCTCATAGATATGTTCTGGATTATGGAAATTATTATTGCTATGAGTTCTAGATACGTATGTGGGCCAAAGTCCAAGATCATGATGTTGCAATTATTTCGAGCACATTATTGGGAAAAAGGTCATGTATGATATTGGTTGAATATTTAGAAAGTGTTTATCCTTTCAATGGATACAGTTGTAATTTATGCATATATTTATGTTTCTAGTTCCATTGTTTGAAGATATGTGATGGCATGCATAGGTTTGATACATTTATGATACAAATTCAGTGAATGGTGTGATTCTAGCCAAAATATGATATTATTATTGATTTTCTTAAACAAGGGTTAAATCCCACTTTTCACCTTAAAAATAGATTTCTTCATATTAATAATTGTATGTCTTAGTGGATAACTTATATGTAAAAAATATTAAAAGTCATATTTTAAAGATTTGACCGAGACAGATTCTGGTCTATGATTTGATACTACTAATTACTCTGATTGCGATAGATTCTGATCCCTTTTCAATACTTTTATAGTAATTTAGTCTCTAATTTCACTCTAGGCAATGGATTTATGGACTTATACTCCTTTTAGCCATGACTTGAGCCCATGCACCTATTATATCTATATACACATCTCTCTGGTATCGAAAAGAGAAAGATGTTGTATTGATAATATAAATTCTGGGTAAAAAACCCAATGATAGATTATAGTATTGATGTTATATATATGTGTGATGATGATATTGATGATATTTAAAGTATTGATTATATTTATGATTGGTTCAATTTTGAGTCTTGATGATACTTATTACTGGTTCAATTTTGGATGGCTTATATATTCCCGGTTCGATTTCGGAGGATGATTATGATAAGGGTAAATATTATGATGATGGTTATGATGGGGATGGTTATAAGGATGCATTTGTGATATTAATTATATACCTTGCATTCATTCATGCATGCCCATTGCCTATCACCAGAATATACCTATATCTATCACCCATATAGAGGGACATAAGTATGGGTAATAACTATGCCTTGTGGTATGTTGTATGCTGTTTGAACCTTCTGAGCCTGGTGTGGTCGGGGTATCTAGTAGGCTCAGCTAGGTATTTGGTTGGACGGACTAGCCAGTTACTCGCATTGTTATTGATATTGTTATTATCATTGTTATGGCTAGTTTATGACAAATTGGTTATTAATTAGGTATCGAGATTCAAAGTATGAGTCTATCTTTTCTATCTTTTGATTTCATTATTATGTATGATTAATTCATGATTAGACATATGGGTTAGAAACCCTGAGTGTTCTAGCACTAGTTCTTACTATGATTATGAGTTCCTGAAATGTTAGTTTGATGATGTAGTCTATACTTTAAGTTAACATCATTTATATATAAATATGTCTATCTATCTAATATAGATGTGGTATTACTGTATATCCCTTCCTTCTTTTATCCAGATTATATATTCAATCCTTAACCTTGTATATTGTTATATATCCTTCTTTTGCCCTTTATCCATTTAGCGACAGAGTATGGATGGAATAGGATAGCTTATCTTTGATAGTTTTTAGCCTTATTATGTTAGTCTCTTGAACGTGAATAAGATAGTTTATCCTTATTATCTCATTGGCTTGCTTATGCGGTTGTTGGACATTTGGGTGTTGTTTTTATTTCATGTATATGTTATGTATATCTATATTACATTTGGAACTTAAGTGGCAGTTTCATATTGAGTACTACGTGTTTGGTACTTATACTATACTTCTGCAGCCTGTAGATTATAGTATGGGTTATCGCCATTTATGTGTGCATCATTCAGAGCAGCCATGGTTTAGATACATAAAGTGAGATCCTGACGTTTAGAGTATTACTTTCCTCTCTTTTTTTACTAGACTTGTCTCTGTGTTGTATTCGAAGATAAGTTGTAACAGTGTAATGCCCTTGGTATTTCATTTTTGTACTCTTAATATATTAGAAGTTCTTGTGCTGATACCACTAGGTTTTGGGACTATATATGTATTGATCTCTTATTACATCTATTCTATATTAATTCCTTTATCTCTTTGGGTAGTCTGTTACTAGTTGTTCTATATTATGAGTTTGGCTTGCTTACTGGTGGGTTATATAGTAGGCTCCATCATTACCTGAGAAATTGGGTCGTGACACTCAAGCTATTTGTGATTTTGGTTAATAAATCATTAAAATCCACCAAGAAAAGTTTGAAATCTTACCTTAATTTAAATGAAAATTACAAAAATTGATATTAACCAAGCACCCAAGTTCCCCACAAGTCCCAATTTTAAGATATTCCATTCTTCACTATTTTTTTTATCTCAAGGTATAGATGAAAAATGGACTAATTCATGACATAAGGGGTTTAAATATACCCCTACAAGGTGATCAGATGTTGCAATCGGAACATACAAGTGTGCAATCGCATAACCTGGCATCAGGAGCAGGTGTTGCGATCACAACAACCTTTAGTGTAATTACACTATTTCCTCTATACACTAAAGGGTGATCTACATTCAAGAGGTGTGATCACAGAGGCACCAACTATTAGCTAAAACTTAGAAACTTTTCAAGTTTTAGCCAAGGCCTCGAGATCCATTTGAAATCTTGATATATGCAAAAGAACTATGTAACCATACTAAATTCAGTATTTCGAACGCAATAGCAAAGTTAGATTTTACATCTAAAGTCTTTTCGACCAAATGTGGGTCCCACATCTAAATTTCAAATTTTTTAACTTTTTGAACAATAGGTCAAAATAAGTTTGGGCGCCTCGAGACCTGAACCAAAGCTTTACCTAGCATAAAATAGATATTTTGGAGCTGCTGGCGTAGTTATAATATACATATGATATCTTTATACTTAAATTTTTGTTTGGTGGCTATTTGGAACCAGTGAAGACTTTTAAATGGTAAAATGGCTCTAAAAATCAAAGGACTGCTCCCTAACCAAACTGTCTCATAAATGACTCGACGCAACTATGAAAAAGCTCTAACGGCAATAATATATGAAGATATAAAAAATAACCTGAAGGGTCATTACATCATATGCCCTTAGACCATATTAATGAAGCATATAATCAAACCATATTCATAATCCAATCACTAAATCACAACAATTATCCACTAGAACTTACCCAAAAATAGCACTAACTCTCACTTTAAAACTAGCATAATTAATAAGTATCTAATCTCTGCAAGTCCCAAATTTATCATTAATAAGGATATATTATGCGTAAATAAGTCTACAAAAGCTAACACAAGTCTTGGCCTAAGATAGGCTGGAGGAGCCCACTTCTAATTCCCAAAATCAATTTTTAGGCAAATTCTACCATAAACTAGGCTAAGTTATCTAAATTTTTCTCTAGATGTTAAATAATCCCTAATTAGCCCTAAGACAATAATTATCCATAAAACATAAGCAACTAAGTCAATTACACCTAAATTATGATTTTAAGATAGCCTAAATAGTCCAACTAACCCAAATATTTTAATCATACCTCCAGCACCTAAATCACATCACATATCTAGCATATTATCATAATCATACTACTAAATAGCTTAATCTATGAAAAAGGTAAACCTATCCTACCTGGATGCTAAAAAACTTAAAAAATCTACTAAACCACCGATTTAGCCTTCTGAGAAGCTTCCATAAGATTCCACACTAAAAAAAATCACAATCTACTCATCAAAACAAGAACAATGATACCCATTTTATACTATTGTGCTTTAGATCTAAAATTACATAAAAAGAAAATCCCATGTGGGGCTCATTATGGAATTGCACTTTCAAAATCAACACAACATCCCTCTATGCTCAAGGAATATTTAATCTAAAAATGGGTGAATTTTGAGCTCTAATGGTGCTATAATAAATCCCCATAGATGGTTAAAATGAAGGACCGTTCGATAGTTATGTGTATTGATTATAGGCGGCTTAATAAGGTAACAGTGAAGAACTAGTATCCTATTCCTCATATTTATGATTTGTTTGACCAGATTCAGGGAGCGTCAGTGTTATCTAACATTTATTTGAGATTCGGTAACCATCAATTGAGGACTCGAGATGAGGATATATCAAAGATAACTTTTATGAATTGTTATGGTCATTATGAGTTCCTAGTGATGCCTTTTAGGTTGACAAATATCGTAACTATATGTATGAATTTAATGAACCTTGTGTTTAGACCTTATTTGTATTCCTTTGTGATTGTGTTCATCGATGACATTCTTGTGTATTGAGTAGTAGAGAGAGTTGTAGCAACGTTTGAAGATTGTGATCTAGACTTTGAGAGATCATATGCTTTTGGACAAATTATTTAAGTGTGAGTTTCGGATTGAGCTAGTGACATTTCTTGGGCATGTGGTGTCTAAGAATGGGATTATGGTAGACCCAGTAAAGATCAAGGCAATTCATGATTGGGCCATGCCTACATCTCTATTTGAGGTTCGTTGCTTTATTGGTTTTATTGGTTATTATAGGTAGTTAATTGAGATTTTTATTTCTATTGCAGCACCGATGACTAGATTAAATTGGGATGAGGTTCCTTTCTGATGGTTCGAGAAGTATGAGTTAAGCTTTAGAAATATTAAGGCATTTCCCACTTCAGCTCTTATTTTGGCTCTTTCTATTAAGGGTGAGGGATTCATCGTGTATTATGATACTTCTGGTGTCGATTTAGGTTGTGTATTGATGCAGTAGGGTTGTGTTATTACTTATCCATCGAGACAACTAAAGGTGCACGAGTGCAACTACCCACTCATGATTTAGAGTTGGCGGCGGTAGTTTTTATACTTAATATTTGGAGGCATTATCTTTATGGTGTGCATTGTGAGATCTTCATAGATCATCATAGTCTTCAGTATCTTATGAACTTGAGAGAGCTTAATTTTAGGCAGCATAAATAGATAGAGTTACTTAACAATTATGATATCTCTATGTTGTATCACCCGGGCAAGGTGAGTATTGCAGTGGACGCCTTACGTTGGAAGACGGTAAGTATGGGTTGGTTGTCTTGTATTTTAGTTTCTCAGAGACTGTTGGCATGGGACATTAGTTCTTATCTAACTTGATGGTACGACTTGATATCTCAGAACCCAGGAGGATTCTTGCTAATGTAAGTTAAGGTCTTTGCTATTTGAGCAGATTCAGAGTTGTCAATTTTAGGATAAGAAGCTTTGCATCATTCGTGATCACGTGTTGAGTAGTAAGGCCAAGAGTGCTACCAAAGATTTTGAGAGTGTCTTGAGATTTGATAGCTGCATTTGTGTTTCGAGGGTTGATGACTTGATTCCGTTGATCTGTATGAGGCTCACAGCTCCTGATATTCTATTCACTTGGGTACAACCAATATGTATAGATATTTAAGGAAACATTATTAGAGGGGGGTATAAGGAGAGACATGGCAGATTTTGTATCTCGTTGCCTCTATTTTCAATAGGCGATGATTGAGCATCAGAGACCTGGTGGCTTGATTCTGAGGTTGCCTATTCCTAAGTAGAAGTGGGAGAAGATTACCATGGACTTTATTAGTATTTTGCCTCGTACATCTTGTGGTTTTGATGATATTAGGGTCATTGTGGATTGGTGAACCAAGTCTGTATATTTTATTCTTATTTAGATGTCCTACAGTGCTGAGAGGTTAGCACGTATCTCTGTTAGTGAGATATTCCATTTGTATGGTGTGCCTATATTTATCATTTTAGACCAGGGTTAAGTGTTTTCTATCTTTTGGAGAGCTTTTCAAGAGGAGTTGGGTACTCAGGTAGATCTTAGTATAACCTTTCATCCCAGACGGGCGGATAATTGGAGCTGGCTATTTAGGTTCTCGAGGATATGCTCCAAGCCTATGTTATGGATTTTGAAAGTCAATGGAATAACACTTAGCCTTGGCAGACTTCACGTATAATAATAGTTATTATTCGAGTATTGAGATGATACCTTTTGAGGCTTTGTATGGTAGGCAATGTCATTCTCCAATTGGATGGTTTGAGACTTCCAACATTAGACCCCGTGGTACTGACTTGTAGTAAGAGTCATTGTATAGACTTCTCATTTTGATAAGTAGGTTGTTATTTTGATAGTGTGACACCTTGTGAAAGCTTCTTGAGAAGGAAATCGGGGGTTTAGCAAATTCTTTAGGCTTTTCCTTAGCATCCCAGTAGGCTAGGTTTACATTCTTCATAGATTGAGCTATTTCATAGTATGAGTATGATATTATGCCAGATATAGGGTGGTATTTAGGTAATGGAGGTATGATTGAAAACATTTAGGCTAGTTGGACTCTTTAGGCTATCTTGACACCGTAATTTAGGTGAAATTAACTTAGTCGCTCATGCTTTAGAATATATTTCTATCTTACGGATAATTAGGGCTTATTTAACATCTAGAAGTGAATTTACATACCTTATCCTAGTACAAGGTAGAATTTTCCTAAAATAAATTTTGAGGATTAGAAGTGAGTCCCTCCGGCCCACATTAGGCCAAGACTATGTTAGTCTTATAGACTTAATTACGCATAATTTACCCTTATTAATGCTATTTTGGGACTTTGGAGAGATTAGATGCTTATTGATTATTCTAGTGTAGTCGTTGAGAGTTGGTGCTACTTATGGGTTAGTTTTTATGGATAATTATTGTGTTTTTAGTGATATGGATTATGATTGCGGTTTATTTATATAGTGTATTGATATGTGAGTGTAGTTTCAAGTTTGGTAATTGTTGATGACAATGATACATATATGAGTCCTAATTTGAGTCCAGTATTTGATGATGATATTGGTAATATAAGGTTTGATTCAAGTCCGATAAATGATGTTATTAATGATGATACTATTGAGTTTCGATTCAAGTCCAGCATTTTGGGAGTTGTTCATAATACAATATGGTTCAGATGGATTCTTGGTTATGGCATGGTAATTGGTAACTTATGGTTATTGGGTTATTTACTTTCCTTGATTGTACCCTCCAGTTTAATTGGGGCCTGCGTTGGGTTATTTACTTTTCTGCTCCTATTGGCTTATGGGGGTCATCTTGTAGTTATAGTTGTGTAATCTTTGCATTACTATTTCTTATGTATTCATTTATTTATGTACAACAGTGTGGGAGATTATTTCCGGGTCTGCCCCTTTTTCCTTAACTTAGCTTATTTTATCTTGTATCTTATAATATTTATATTATAATTTTTAACTCAACCGTCTGATGATGTCTACTGAGTACCCATGGTTTTGGTATTCATACTAACTTCTGTACCTTCTTAGTGCAAATCCAATTACTAGTTGCCGCCACTAATTCGATGCTCGTACAGGATTGATTTTGATAATTGGGTAAGCTCTTGGAGTCAGAGTTACATTTTTTCCTTCTATTTATCTATATTTTGTCTTTCATCTTCGAGACGCATTGTATTTGACTATTTAGTACTTATAACTACTGAATAGTCAAATACAAGTTGTCTCAAAAATAAAGGATGGGACATGGACAAATAGAAGGAAAAAGGACAACCCCAACTCTGAGAGCTCACCCTATCTCCAAAATTAACTCAGCACGATCTGGAATCAGCGACAGCTACTAATACTTTGATCTACACCAAAAAGATACAAAATTGTATTATGAGTACCAAAACCATGGGTACTCAGTAGGCATCATCGACCGATAGAGCTAAATCATAATATAAATATGATAAGATACAAAATAAAGTGAATTAAGTCAAGGTAAAAGGGAAAACCTGAAAATAAGCTCCAACACTGTTGTACATGAATAAATAAGTACATATAAAATAGTAACACAAGTATTACACAACTACAACTACAAATTGGTCCCCCATAAGCCAATAAGTGTGGAAAAGTAAATAACCCAACACAAGCCACCATAAGTCTAGAGCGTACAATCAAGGAAAGTAAATAACCCCAATAACCATAAATTACCAATTACCATGCCATAACCAAGAATTCATCCGAACCATATTATTTCATAAATAACTCCCAAAATGTCAGACTTGAATCAAAACTTAATAGTATCATCATCATTTCCATCATTCGTCGGACATGAACCAGAACTCATACTATCAACATCATCATCATATGCTAGACTTGAACCAAAACTGATATTATCAACATCATCATCATATGACAGACTTGAATCGGGACTCGTATATCACTAAACCACATAATTAAACCACAATCCTAATCCATTTCACTATATCACAACAATTATCCACCAAAACTTACCAAAAATTAGCACTAACTCTTAATAACAAAACTAGTATAATAAATAAGCATTTAATCTATTCAAGTCCCAAATTCATCATTAATAAGGGTATATCATGCATAAATAAGTCTACAAAATCTAACACACATCTTGGCCTAAGTAGGTCGGGGGGATGTAACGACCCGATTTGATGAACCGAAACACTACACGGTGCTCATGACCCCGAAGGACCACAAGCTAACCTATGACTGATATCTATACCTGTATACTGCATAAGATAACATAATAATGCAGAAACATGCACTGAAAGGCCATAAGGTTCGATCATGAACATAATTGAATAACGTAACATTTGTGTGGGGTAATAGAATACCCAAAACAAAACTGAAATCTCAAACATGATAGTCTATATCTAGTCTACATCTCATCTAGAAGCCTTTACTATCTGGAGAATCTAAATAAGGAGTTGATGGGACATGTCTACAACTAACTCCAACTAATAAGCCAATCAATGAGATACTGGAAAATCATTATGTCCTCGAAGGATGAGGACTCACTTATACTCTGACTACTGAATCTGGAATCTACCACTGATCTGGAACTCGTGTCTCTGAACCTATAGTGTAACATAAAAGAAAGCACCATAGTGCGAATGAGTCAGTACATATGTATTGAGTATACATGTGAGGTAGGCTATATGCAAGGGTTTGCATGAATGAATAATGCTAACTGAATGTCTAACATGAACGTGAGAATATATGCATAAATACGTAATTGTAACTGACAGCGTGATTTTGTGATTTCTAAGTCTGTATACTGATAACGTGACATGCTAGCAACTGATGTGACTGATAATATGAAGGACTATATCTGAATAATATTGATAGCATGGGAGACTGTATCTGAGTATAACTGATAACGTGGGTGACAATAGCTGACAGTCCTAAATCTGATGGGACTATCTGAGTTCCATACTGTATCTGAGTTGACTATTTCTGACAGTCCTGAAATCTGAAGAACTATCTGAGTTCTATTACTGAGACTGATTGACTGTATCTAACAGTCCTGATTCTGTAACATGAAACTATGGGAAGTAGTACTAACCGACATGCCCTAAAAGTGCTATGATAGTTGACATAGGGTCGAATCTATGCTCTGATTGGAAGGGTGTTAATACCGTACCACTGGTAAAGACAAAATGTGAGTAACCCTTATATAACAGGTAACTCTACCGAGAACGGTGGGAACCCTCACATAATAGGTTAAGCCACCTCATCTAACCTCATATAGCAGGCTACGATGTCTCAACCTATGTTGGCTACATAGTTCTAGAACACAAGAATTGCTTCTAGGAATCACACCCTCGTATAACAGGTGAGTCCCCATCCTTGGGTTCACTCGGTGCTAATTCCTACTCCCATCTGAATGGACACTAAGCATTATTTACCGAACTAAATTGAGCATCGACTGAGTTACTGAATTTCCATGGCTGACAAAATACTACTGATATCTGACAACTGACTGAGTCATGAGATCATGAAGATTTTTCCTGAGTTATAAGACTATCTGAAGTCTAAGAGTTCATAGCTTGACTGAGAGTATCGTGAAAACATGACATGGATCTACTAGGCACACGACTAATATTTTGGGTACAAGTACCCCAGGACTCGATGGAAGGAAACTGACATGACTTGATATTCTAGAATACATGATAATCACCACAATACGTTTATTTAAGCATTTCATCAAACGTCTAATAGGCATAAGCTTGTACATTTATGGGGATTTTCATGATATCATGCTAGTTAGGCAAATTTTCTTCAACTAGGCATTTTATTAAACATATGGCAAGCATAGTACATGTAAACACATTATACAACAATTGAACATCATGCTTCAATTCCCATTCCATCATACAAGATTTTAGTCTGAGATTTCATAAATCTTTATCCATACTAATCAACCCACATGGAATTTATCATCAAATCATAGAATACAAATTAATTCCTCATTTATCAAATGAAAAAGAACATACAAAGCATTAAAACATGAAGAAAATTCATAACTTGTAGTTAAAAAGGATTCTTGGACTTCATGGATGAAAAGAGTCCATGAATGAACACTATGCATACTTTAGTTCGTGATTTCATGAAGATTGATGGTGAAATCTTCCTGAATTTGAATCCCCAATAGAAACCCTAGTTTGTTCTTGAGATAAACTTGAGAGAAACTAATATGATTTGGGTAAAAAGTAGCTGAATCATGTGTTAAAGGGATTATATAGGGGTAGAAAGTTGACCCTTATAACCCTAGACACATTATTAAATTTTTAGTAAAATTTCCCAAGTTGGACCCTTGGCGCGACATGGCGTTATTACGCTGTGTCACTGAAAATTGAAAATTGGGAAATTGCATGGTAGCGCAACGCGAAGCTATCACGTTGCCACCTTGTCTACGACCTGGAAGTTTGGCGCGATGTTCTAGTATCGCGGAGAAACACTGGAATTTGACAATTTCCATTTGAGCTATCTCCGTAACATGCTGAAGGCTCAGGTCAAACTTTGTCTCACAAAAAAGGCTCTAACTCTTCGCCCGGGTGTCAGATTTGGACGAATTATCTATCGATGGAAAACTTATTCAATTTTCCACAGGATAAGAAGAGAAAATTATGGAAATACCATACGTATAAGAATGAATTCTTATTTCAAAGCAAGTTCTAATACCCTTGAGATGATTTTCAATGTAAGAAAAAGCACGGGTATTACAATATCTCCCCCTTGAAAACATTTGTCCTCAAATGAGACTGACTGAGAGGGGAAATAATAAACTGAACATGAATTACTATAACATGATCTCATGACTTCGTGACTGATAAGCTGAACATAACATACTGAACATGCATATCTGATGCATGCGTGACTGATTCATAAATGCATAACCGAAAGTTATGAAGAACTAAATTTTCTCACAATAAGAATGCATGTCTGAAGCATAACTATATAACTGAATTGATACATGAATACTTGACTGAATATGTGGTGGTACTTTTGTCATGCCTCAAATCCTATTGGGGCGGACTGGCACCCGTAACCGAGAAGGTCCGGGAGAACCATCTCATAACCTTATACTTCCCATGCATACCTCTATGACAACCCAAAATTCGGACAGCATCATGTCGCATATAAAAGGAAATAATCACCTGTATAAGCTCGAGCACACATATATATGTATATACAATACTTGGCCATTGGAGCCATCACGTCTATTAACAAAACACCACCTTGACTGTACATTAGGTCTACAAAGCCTCTAGATAATACACAGAGTTTAACTAAGGTTAGGACACACCCCGCCATATAACTAACTTCTATACAATACCAAAAGTGACTGGATGTGACA
>NC_061121.1:154787367-154793468 GCF_002878395.1 Capsicum annuum | reverse complement strand
TAAAATTTAAATAATGTCAAATCTGTCCTTTGGTGGACTGTTTTGATTCGCAAAAGTAGATCGACCATAACTCCTTGCTCCGATATCGTATTTGGGTGAAATTGGTATCGTTGGAAAGATAATTCAAAGGGATTTCATTTCATATAAAGTAAGTCACCCAGTTCATCCTGTACAAGGAGTTATGATCATTTGAAGTTGACCCTAAAAATCTATTTTGAGAGGCTGAAGTAAAACGAGTATAACTCCTTACTCAGAAGTTGGATTTGGATGAAACCAATTGGATTGGAAAGAAGACTCAAATATCTTTCTTTTCATAGGTCGAAGATCTCCCAGTTCATTATATTAAGGGAGTTATGATCATTCAAAATTGACCCAAAAAATTGGCTGGCCTCAGTAGTTTGTGTGTAGGAAATTTTCCTGCACATTTACTATTCCCAATATCCCGGCCACCGTTTTATAGTTTAGAACGTGCTTGATTATATCCAAAACCTATAATTTTTTGAAAATATTTATATCATTGGAAAGCTTATTCAATAACCTTCGTATGGAACGATCGACGGCCAAATTCCGGTATAAATAAAATAAAATAAAATAAATTCCATATAAATAAGACTAATACACGTACTTGAATACGCCAATACACGTACTTGAATACGGGGTGTTACATCCTTCCCCCCTTTAGGACATTCGTCCTCGAATGTTAGTGTAGTTATTCAACCAAAACAAGTTCAAGTCCATCATTAACATTCACATCATCACATAAATACTATGCATATATAAAAAAAAAACTTACTTGTTAATATTCTAACTCCGATCTTGAGCTTCCTCTTCATCTTTGAACAAATGAGGGTACTTAGATTTCATTGCTTCCTCAGCTTCCCATGTAATCTCTTCCCTTTGATGATTTCTCCAACGTACTTTCACCGATGCTATCTCTTTATTTCTCATCTTCTTAACTTGGCGATCTAGAATAGCAGTGGGCACTTCCTCATAGGTAAGATCTTCCGTAATTTGCACATCCTCAGTAGAAGTGATATGTGATGGATCTCCGATGCACTTTTGAAGCATTGACACATGAAAAACTGGATGTACTAATGAGAGATCTTGGGGTAGCTCTAATTCATATGCAACTTGTCCAAACCTTCGAGTGATCTTATACGGGCCTATATAACGTGGACTCAACTTCCCTTTCTTGCCAAATCTCATTACCCCTTTTATTGGTGATACCTTTAAAAATACCCAATCACCTATAGAAAACTCTAGCCCTCTCCTTCTACTATCCGCATATGACTTGTGTCAACTTTGGGCTATTTTCAGTCGTTGCTGAATTACTTTAACCTTCTCTATGGCTTGATAAATAAGATCCGATCCGAACAAAAGAGTTTCACCCACTTCGAACCATCCTATTGGTGATCTACACTTCCTTCCATATAAAGCTTCATATAGTGCCATTTTGATACTTGAATGGTAGCTATTATTGTAGGCAAACTCAATAAGAGGTAAATGATCATCCCAGTTGCCCTTAAAATCTATTACACAAGCTCGTAGCATATTTTCAAGTGTTTGGATGGTACGTTCTGCTTGTCCATCAGTTTGAGGGTGAAAAGTTGTACTCAACTTCATTTGTGTTCCCAAACACCTCTGAAAAGACTTCCAAAAGTTTGCAGTAAATTGGGTTCCCCGATTTGATATAATAGAGATTGGCACTCCATGTAATCGGACTATCTTTTTAATGTACAGCTTCGCATACTCTTCAACTGTGTAAGTGGTCCTAACTGGTAGGAAATGTGCGGATTTGGTAAGCCTATCAACAATCACCCATAGAGAATCAAACTTCCGGGATGTACGAGGTAAACCAATAATGAAATCCATGTTGATCATGTCCCACTTCCAGCTTGGAAGATCAATGCATTGCATATAACCTCAGAGTTTTTGGTGCTCAACTTTAACTCTTAGACAATTTAGACATTCAGCTACAAATTCCGCAATGCTCTTCTTCATGTCATTCCACCAATACATATCTTTCAAAATTTGGTACATTTTGGTTGATCCTGGATGAATGAAATACCTTGAAAAATGTGCCTCCGTCATAATCTTCTTTCTTAGCCCGTCTACATCCGGCACACACAATCGGTTTTGGCACTGAAGTACTCCTTCTCACTAAGCTCAAATACCTTGGTCGCACCACTTTGAACGTTCTCCTTAAGCTGTAATAAAATAGGATTTGCATATTGCTTCTCTTTCACTTCAGCTACTAATGAAGATTCCGCAGCATTATGTACGATAAGCTCTTTATTCGGAGTTTCAAGAAGGTGAACTCCCAAACTAGCTAACTAGTGAAGATCTTTAACCATCCCTTGCCTTTCTATAGGCGCCATCATAGCCTTACGACTTAACGCATCAGCTACCACATTTGCTTTCCCTGGATGGTACAAGATATCAACATCGTAGTCCTTTAATAGTTCAAGCCATCTCCGCTGCCTTAAATTTAGATCCTTCTGATTAAAAATATATTGCAAGCTCCTACGGTCAGTATATATATCAACATGAACCCCATATAAGTAGTGGCGCCATATCTTTAAAGCAAAAATAACTGCTGCCAGCTCAAGATCGTGTGTAGGATAATTTTTCTCATGTGGCCGTAATTGTCTAGAAGTATAAGATATTACCTTACCATGCTGCATCAATACACATCCTAAACCAATTCTGGAAGCATCATAATACACTGTATACCCTTCGGTGCCTTCTGGAAGTACCAACACGGGTGTAGAAATCAACTTGTTCTTTAAATCTTGAAAACTCTTCTCACAGGCATCATTCCATTGGAATTTGGATGCTTTATGGGTTAGCTTGGTTAAGGGTGCTGAAATGGAAGAAAAGTCTTTAACAAACCTTCTATAATAACCGACCAACCAGAGAAAACTATGAATCTCTGTAGGCATTGTGGGCCTTGGCCAGTTCTTCACAGCTTCTATCTTTTGAGCATCAACCTTTATCCCTTCACTAGATACAATATGACCTAAAAATGCCACCGACTTTAACCAAAACTCACATTTAGATAACTTTGCATAAAGCTTACAATCATAAAGAGTCTGCAATGCCTGTCGTAAGTGATTGGCATGGTCCTCTTCTGATCTAGAATAAACTAGAATATCATCTATAAAAACTATCACAAATACATCCAGGAATGGCTTAAACACCCTATTCATCAAATCCATAAAAGTTGCGGGTGCATTTGTTAGCCCAAATGACATAACTAGAAACTCATAATGACCATACCGTGTTCGGAAAGCTGTCTTGGGTATATCCTTCTCTTTGACCCTCACTTGGTGGTAACCTGACCTCAAATCAATCTTAGAAAAGCACTTGGCGCCCTGTAACTGATCAAATAAATCATCAATTCTTGGGAGAGGATATTTATTCTTAATAGTCACCTTATTCAATTACCGATAATCAATACACATCCTCAGCGAGCCATCCTTTTTGCGCACAAATAACACTGGTGCTCCCCAGGGGGACATACTAGGCCTTATGAATCCCTTCTCTAGCAAATCTTTCAATTGCTCTTTCAATTCTCGTAATTCTGCTGGGGCCATTCTATACGGAGGAATGGAGATTGGTTGGGTGCCTGGTATTACATCAATACCAAACTCTAATTCTCGTTCAGGAGGCAAACCTGGAAGATCTTCAGGAAATACATCAGAAAATTCATTTACCACCGGAACAGTGTAAAGAGTTGGTGGCTCCGCTTCTGTATCCCTTACTTTAAATAATGATATATGTATCCCTTGGAAATCATTCTTCTTGCCTTAAAATAAGAAATAAATCTACCTCTTGGCGCGCTAATTTTACCTTTCCATTCAAGGACTGATTCATTTGGAAAATGGAAATATACTTTTTTCGTGGAGCAATCAATTGTGGCATAACAAGACGACAACCAGTCCATACCCATTATAACATCAAAATCTACAATTTCTAACTCCACAAGATCAACCATCGTACCATGACCACAAACAGTTACTATGCAGTTTCGATAAACCCTTCTAGCTATAATAGATTCCCCAACCGGTGTGGACACTTCAAATGGCTTAACTAACAGTTCGGGTATTCTTTCGAACTTTCCAACAACCAATGGAGTAATATAAGATAATGTAGAACCGGGATCAATTAAGGCATATAAATCGAATGAAAAGATAGACAACGTACCCGTAACCACATCTGGGGAAGCCTCTAAATTCTATCGATCCGCTAGAGTATACGTACGATTTTGAGCCCCGCTAGAACTCGTGGCTTCTCTATCACATCTAACATGACCCATTGGTTGTGCACCCCTTCCTGAATAAGGCATTGATGATGATGATGCAACAAATGACTCTGTAGGTCGTGCCATACCCGCTATGCCCCTTCATGGGAATTCTCTCATCATATGCCCCGACATACAGCACTAAAAGCAAACATTGGTCCCCAGCCGACATGCGCCCAAATGATACCTTCCACATTTATTGCATGGCTCTCGAGGAGGTCTCGATTGGCTCATATTCCCTTGCCCTTGGTACCCCACTGTCCGCGAACTCTGACTCTCACTTCTGTGCCTAAATTGATTTCCTCTGGACCCTTGGAACTATGGTGAGGCACTAGCTGCAGAATAAGAAGATAATGGCCTAGGTGGTCTAGTAGAAAACTGTGGCCTGAACCCTCCTTGGGATGCCATGAACTGCCCTGTAGATCTGGCCCTCTTGGAATATCCTTTTTCTAATTCCTGTGTTCTTCTCCCCTGTCTCTGATCTTCCATTTTCTGTGCAAAAGCTTGGATCCTCGCTATGTCCATATCTTTGTTCAAAGCGGCAATAGTATAATCTCTAACCAGATATGGATCTAGCCTATCCACATATTGATTAACTCTGTCATCCATAGTAGCTACAACATTGGGAGCATATCTTGACAAAGAATTAAATTGGAGACTTTACTCCCTCACGCTCATATTCCCCTGACGAAGATTTAAAAACTGATCTGCACGGGCATGAAGAATCTCGAATGGAAGATAATGATCAAGAAATGCCTCTTTGAACTCTTTCCAAGTAGCTTGGGGTGCATCAATACCCCTAGATCGTTTCCAGTCTTTATACCAATATATAGCCTCCCCTTTAAATCTATACGCCGCTAACTCCACTGTCTCTCTACCCGTTACATGCATAACATCTAAGGCCCTTTGAATTTGATCAATAAAGTCCTATGGGTCCTCATTAAGATCTGATCCAGTAAAAGTGGGAGGATCCATCTTAAGAAAATCCTGTGTTCGAAGGCTAGCCGCCCTATCTGTACCACTAAAACCCGTAGTAGGAATGGCTTGCCTTTGAGCTTGCCCAGCAACTATACGAGTCAAAAGTTGCACTGCATTTCTAAGATCTTGATCAACAGCATTAATAGGTGGCTCTGGGGATACAGTTCTCCTCTCCCTTATTTCTTTCAGACTAGAGGAAGATTCTGATGCATGCTCAGCTGGTGCCTCACTTTGATTAACTGGTATAGTGGGTGACTTACTAGTCTCCTCTCCGGCAGCCACATCAACTTACTTACCGATATTCTTGCTTCCGGTAACCGACATCATTACTATAATAAGAGAAACAAACAGATTCAGTGGTCAACTATGACTTCACATACAATATAGGCTCTATCGCACGATCTAAGACATAAAGAAAAGAAACAATTCCTAAATGTCCATAGCCTCCTGCTTATCGATGCGGTGCACGACACACTGATAAACAAGACTCTACATAGACATGGCTTTGTAGACTCACTAGGACGAACTTCTCTGATACCACTTATGTCATGCCTCAAATCCTATTGAGGCGGACTGGCACCCATAACTGAGGAGGTCCGGGAGAACCATCTCATAACCTTATACTTCCCATGCATACCTCTATGATAACCCGAAATTCGGACAGCATCATGTTGCATATAAAAGGAAATAATCACCTGTATAAGCTCGAGCACACATATATATGTATATACAATACTTGGCCGTTGGAGCCATC
This sequence comes from Capsicum annuum, assembly GCF_002878395.1. Taxonomy (NCBI): domain Eukaryota; kingdom Viridiplantae; phylum Streptophyta; class Magnoliopsida; order Solanales; family Solanaceae; genus Capsicum; species Capsicum annuum. Next base: position 154,787,433 of record NC_061121.1, on the reverse strand, counting down.
ACGTCTATTAACAAAACACCACCTTGACTGTACATTAGGTCTACAAAGCCTCTAGACAATACACAG
>NC_061121.1:154748953-154784367 GCF_002878395.1 Capsicum annuum | reverse complement strand
TAAAATTTAAATAATGTCAAATCTGTCCTTTGGTGGACTGTTTTGATACGCTAAAGTAGATCGACCATAAATCCTTCCTCCAATATCGTATTTGGGTGAAATTGGTATCGTTGGAAAGATAATTCAAAAGGCTTTCATTTCATATAAAGTAGGCCACCCAGTTCGTCCTGTACAAGGAGTTATGATCGTTTGAATTTGACCCTAAAAATCTGTTTTGAGAGGCTGAAGTAAAACGAGTATAACTTCTTACTCAGACGTTAGATTTTGATGAAACCAATTGCATTGGAAAGAAGACTCAAATATATTTCTTTTAATAGGTCACAGCTCTCCCATTTCATTATATTAAGGGAGTTATGATCATTCAAAATTGACCCAAAAAATTGACTGGCCTCAGTAGTTTGTGTGCAGGAAATTTTCCTGCACATTTACTATTCCCAATATCCCGGCCACCGTTTTATAGTTTAGAACGTGCTTGATTATATACGAAACCTATCTGTTTTTGGAAATATTTATATCGTTGGAAATCTTATTCAATAACCTTCGTATGGAACTGTCGACGGGCAAATTCCGGTATAAATAAAATAAAATAAAATTAATTCCATATAAATAAGACCAATACACGTACTTGAATACGCCAATACACGTACTTGAATACGGGGTGTTACAACTTGATACCAAGCTTATCATGGGAACATGAGCATGAGACTGAATACTAAGTTAGTGATGCACACTAATCATGAAACTGAGTAACCTTAAGGAGAATCTGAGTTGGCGGGGAAGAGGTGAGGATAATTGGTACATATATCTGCTTTTGCTTCCCAAGTAGCTCCTTCTATGGACTAATTTCGCCAAAGAACTTTAACTAGAGGGATTTCTTTGTTCCTCAATCTATGAGTATGATAGTCTAGGATTTCGACTGGAATGTCTTCATAAGAGAGGTTGTTTTGAACATCTATGCTCTGAATAGAGACTACGACTGATGGGTTAACTATACACTTCTTGAGAAAAGAGACATGAAGGACTGGATGAACTGAGGCTAGATATGAAGTAAATTCGAGGTTATAAGCTACCTTGACGAAATGACTGAGAATCTTGAAGGGACCGACATATCGGGGACTAAGCTTTCCCATCTTGCCGAATATTTTTACTCCCTTTATAGGAGAGATCTCATCTACGAACATCTGCATAAGACATCTGTTAGCTCTGAGCAGCCCGGAGTATTTCTCTAATTAACTGAACTTTCTCTGAGGCGTCAAATACTATGTCAGGACCTATGATTGAGGCCTCACTAACTTCGAACTAACCGATTGGAGATGTACATCTCCTACCATAGAGAGCTTCGAATGGATCCATTTGAATACTGGAATGATAGCTATTGTTGTATACAAATTCAATCAAAGGCAAGTGGTCATCCCAACTACCCTTGAAATCAATTACACACGCCATTAGCATATCTTTCAAAGTCTGAGTGGTCCTTTCTACTTGACTATTTGTCTGAGGATAAAAGGTTGTACTGATATGAACTTGGGTACCTAGCCCTTTTGGAATGCTTTTCAAAAATGAGAGGTAAACTGGGTACCTCTGTCTGAGATAATAGTCAACGAAACACCGTGTAATCTGACCAGCTCCTTAATGTAGAGCTTTGCATAATCCTCGGCTGAATGAGAGGTATGAACTGGAAGAAAAAGCTGTCTACAATGACCCAAACTGAATTATGCTGATGATGAGTTCGAGGCAAACCCATCACGAAGTCCATGTTTACAACTTTTCACTTCCAAGTAAGAATACTGAACTTCTGCATAGGACCACTAGGCTTCTGATGCTCTATCTTAACTTGCTAATATATGGAGAACTTAGCCACAAACTCTGCAACATCTTTTTTTATCCCACTCCACTAATAGATTTCCTGCAAGTCGTGGTATATCTTAGTGTCCCTTGAATGAATAGAGTAGCGCACCATGCCCTTCTGGAAGAATTTGCTGCCTTATGTAATCTACGTCTGGAACACAAAGACAACCCTGACAACGAATAACACCATCTCTCCCCAGGAGAAAACATCTATTTTCTGATTCTGAACTGACACTTTTAACTTGACATGGCTGGGATCCCTACGTGCTTTTCTTTCACCTCAAAAACTAGAGATGATTTTGAACTACTCTGAACACATGCACCACCCTCTGAAGAGCCAACTAAGCGAACGTCTAGTCTGGAAAGCTGGGGTACTTCCTGGACTAACTTTTTCTTGCTATTATCAACCTGAGAAATACTACCCATATACAGTCTACTGAGAGCATCGGCCACTACGTTGGCCTTGCCTGTATGATAGAGAATACTCATGTCATAATCTTGTAAGAGCTCTAACCACCTTCTTTAACGAAGATTGAGATCTTTTTTAGAAAAGACATACTGAAGGCTCTTATGATCTATGAAGACGTCTACATGAACTCCGTAGAGATAATGCCTCCAAATCTTTAAGGCAAATACTACGGCTGCTAACTCAAGATCATGAGTAGGATAATTCTTTTCATAGGGTTTAAGCTGTCTTGAGGCGTAGGCTATGACCTTACTATGCTACATGAGGACACAACCTAAACCCACTCTAGATGTATCACAATAAACTAAAAAATCGTCTAAACCATCTGGAAGGGCTAACTGGAGCTGAGGTGAAGAGTCGAGTCTTCAATTCTAGAAAACTCTTCTCACATGAATCTGGCCACTGAAACTTGACCTTCTTCTGAGTCAATCTGGACATAGGAGATGTAATAGAAGAAAATACTTCAACAAACCATCTGTAATATCTAGCCAAACCCAAGAAACTCTTGATATCTAATAGAGAAACAGGGCGAGGCCAGTTTGTTACTGCTTCAGTCTTTTGAGGATCTACTCTAATTCCATCATCGAAAATAATATGACCAAGGAATGTTACTGATCTTAGCCAAAATTTGTACTTACTAAATTTAGCGGATAACTAATGAATTCTGAGAGTCTGGAGTACTATTCTGAGATAGTCCGCATGACTTCGCTCAGTACAGGAATAGACAAAAATATCATCTATGAAGACTATAAAGAACATGTACAAATACTTATTGAAAACATGGTTCATCAAGTCCATGAAAGTGGCTGGGGCATTGGTAAGACTAAATGATATGACTAGAAATTCAAAGTGACCATACCGCGTACGAAAAGCTGTCTTCGGGATGTCACATTCTCTAACTCTGAGCGGATGATAGCCAGATCTGAGGTCTATCTTAGAGAAATAACTGGCACCCTGAAGTTGGTCAAATAAGTCATCGATTCTGGGAAGAGGATACCGGTTCTTGATCGTAACCTTATTGAGTTAACGATAATCAATGCACATTCTGAGAGAACTATCTTTCTTGTGCACGAATAAGACTGGTGCACCCCATGAGGAATTGCTGAGTCTGATGAATCCCTTAACTAAGAAATCCTTCAACTATTTTTCAATTCCTTGAGTTTTGCTGGTGCCATTCTCTATGGCGGAATAGAGATGGATGAGTATCTGAAAAAAGATCAATACTGAAGTCTATTTCCCTTTTGGGAGGAATTTTTGAAAGATCTTCGGAAAAGACATCTGAACATTCATTCACTACTAGGACTGGTTTGAGACTGGGAGCCTCAGAACTGGAATCTCTAACATGAACTAGATGATAAACACATCCCCTAGATATCAATTTCCTTTCTCGAAGGTAGGAAACAAGTTAACCCCTGAAAGCAAATATGCTACCCTTCCACTCTAGGACAGATTCATTCGAGAACTAAAACCGAACTATTCTATTTCTGCAGTCGACTATGGCATAGCAGGAATGAAGTCGATCCATGTCGAGAATGGCATCACAATTAATTATCTCTCTAAGTTTGCTGAAGTGACTTTCTAAAATATCATAATTGGGCAATTCCTGTATACCCGATGGTTTTACCCACTAGGGTAGAGACTGAGAAAGGCTCGACTAAAATTTTGGAACTGATTCTAAAATCAACTGCTATATAAGGAGTAACAAAAGACATGGAAGCTCCTGGATCTAGCAAAGTGTAAACATGCATATGAAAGATCTGTAACGTACCAGTAACTACATCAGGAGAACTTTCCTGATCTTAACGAGTTTGAAGAGCATAGAGACGATTTGGGCATTGCCCGCTAGTAGCACTGGAAATAGCACCCTGCTGATTTGGGTGATCGGATTGAGCTGAGAAGCGACTCTGTTGTCCCTGAGGACTTGGCTGAGGACAGTCTCTAACTCTATGGCCTGGCTTGGGATAGTAAAAAAAATGCCACTACCTGCTCTACAAACACCCTGATGGTGCTTTCCGCAAGTCTGGCAAAGAGGATAGGTGCGGGCACTACTAACACTGCCCTGGGTCTTAGAGCCTAGCGCTCTATCTTTGTTACCCTCTCTGAACTTAGGAACTGGGGCACTAGCTGTAGAGGGAGCTAGAGCTGATGACTTAGGATGAATTTAAGAATGGTTTTCTCCTTCTGATTTAGGCTGAGCGAAATTGAAACTACCTATCTTTGCTCTCTTGTTCTGTTTCTCCCTCTACTTAATCTTCTACCTCTATCTACTGAGCATGGATCATAAGTCTAGCTAACGTCATTTCACTGTTCAGCATGGCAGATCTGCACTCATTAACCACACTATCGTTCACCCCTGAAGCAAACTTACTCATCTTGGATCTACTGTCTGCAACCACATGAGGGGCATACCTGGCTAATTGAGTAAACTTAAAAGAATACTCTTTCACTGTCATATTGCCCTGCCTGAGGTTGATGAACTCTAGCACCTTGGCTTTTCTAAGATCTTGGGGAAAGAATCTGTCTAAGAATGCAGTGACAAACTTCTCCCACTCTATAGGACCTGCATCACCTGATTTTTTGGTCTTCCACTGTTCGAACCAAGCATGAGCCACATCCTGTAATTAGTATGCATCTAGCTCAGCACTCTTAACAGTAGTCACCCCAATGGCTTCTGTCACTTTCTGAACTTGATCTAAGAATTCCTGAGGGTCTTCATCTACCTTAGACCCGAGGAAGGTTGGAGATTCATTCGGGTGAAGTTTCGAATCCTAGCTGTGGTTGAGTTGGCCACTGGGTTGGCCGGAATAACTGTTAGCCATTCATTATGAGTAGCGACTGATTGATCAAGAGTGGTAAATATGGTCCTTAACTCCTCATGACAAACATGATCGCCCAATGGTTCTTCGGGCTGAGGGTCTGACTGATTTCTTCTCTTAGGAGGCATATTCTGAAATAAAGAGAAAAAACAGATTAGACTGAGAGACTGACTTGTGATTATGCTCACTGGAATGACATGAATACTGAAAGAAGGGAAACTGTTCTTAAACATCTCATAGCCTCTTGCACATAAATGTGGCGTGCAATACCCTCATGTACAAGACTCTACTAGATGCGGCTTTCAGACTTTCTAGGACTCTATTGAACCTTAGGCTCTGATACCAAGTTTGTAACGATCGGATTTGATGAACCGAAATACTACACGGTGCTCATGACATCGAAGGACCACAAGTTAACCCATGATTGATATCTGTACCTGTATACTGCATAAGATAAAATAATAATGTGGAAACATGAACTGAAAGGCCATAAGGTTCGATCATGAACATAACTGAATAACGTAACATTTATGTGGGGTAATAAAATACCCAAAACAAAACTGAAGTCTTAAACATGATAGTCTGTATCTAGTCTGCATCTCATCTGGAAGCCTCTACTGTCTAAAGAATCTGAATAAGGAGTTGATGGAACATGTCCCCAACTAACTCCAACTAATAAGCTAATCAATGAGATACTAGAAAGTCATTATGACCTTGAAGTATGAGTACTCACTTCTACTCTGACTGCTGAATCTGGAATCTACTGCTGATCAGGAACTCGTGTCTCTGAACCTATGGTGTAACATAAAAGAAAGCACCATAGCGCGAATGCGTTAGTACATATGTACTGAGTATACATGTGAGGTAGGCTATATGCAAGGGTTTGCATGCATGAATGATGCTAACTGACTATCTAACATGAACATGAGAATACATGTATAAATACGTAACTGTAACTGACAACGTGATTTCTTGATTTTTGAGTCTGTATACTGATAATGTGACATGCTAGTAACTAATGTGACTGATAACATGAAGGACTATATCTGAATAATGTTGATAACATGGGTGACTGTATCTGAGTATAACTGATAATGTGGGTGACTGTAGCTGACAGTCCTGAATCTGATGGAACTATCTGAGTTTCGTACTGTATTTGAGTTGACTGTGTCTGGCAGTCCTGAAATCTGAAGAACTATCTGAGTTCTATTACTGAGACTGATTGACTGTATCGACAGTCCTGATTCTGTAATATGAAACTGTGGGAAGTAGTATCTAACCGACATGCCCCAAAGGTGCTATGATAGCTGAGCTGGGATCCAATCTATGCCTAGATTGGAAGGGTATCAATACCGGGCCACAGGTAAGGACAACATGTGAGTAACCCTTATATAACAGGTAACTCTACCGAGAACGGTGGGAACCCTCACATAATAGATTAATCCACCTTATCTACCCTCATATAGCAGGCTACGTTGTCTCAACCTATGCTGGCTACATAGTTCTGGAACGCAAGGATTGCTTCTAGGAATCACACCCTCATATAACAGGTGAGTCCCTATGCTTGGGTTCACTCGGTGCTAATTCCTACTCCCATCTGAATGGACACTAAGCATGATTTACTAAACTGAACTGAGCATGGACTGAGTTACTAAATCCGTGGCTGACGGAATACTACTGATAGCTAACAACTGACTGAGTCATGAGATCATGAAGATTTTTCCTGAGTCATAAGACTATCTGAAGTCTAAGAGTTCATAGCTTGACTGAGAGGATCATAAAAACATGACATGGATCTAGGTACACAGCTAATATTTTGGGTATAAGTACCCCAGGACTCGATGGAAGGAAACTGACATGACTTGATATTCTTGAATACATGATAATCACCACAATATGTTTATTGAAGTATTTCATCAAACATCTAATAGGAATAAGCTTGTATATTTATGGGGATTTTCATGATATCATGCTAGGTAGGCAAATTTCCTTCATCTAGGTATTTTATCAAACATATGGCAGGCATAGTACATATAAACACATTATACAATAATTGAACATCGTGCTTCAATTCCAATTCCGTCATACAAGGTTTTAGTCATGAGATTTCATAAATATTTATCTATACTAATCAATCCAAATGAAATTCATCATCAAATCATGGAATAGAAATCAATTCCTCATTTATCAAATGAAAGAGAACATACAAAGCATGAAAACATGAAGAAAATCCATAACTTGTAGTTAAAAAGGATTCTTGGAGTTCATGGACGAAAGGAGTTCATGAATGAACACTATGCATACCTTAGTTCATGATTTCGTTAAGATTGATGATGAAACCTTCCTGAATTTGAATCCCTAATAGAAACCCTAGTTTGTTCTTGAGATAAATTTGAGAGAAACTATTATGTTTTGGATGAAAAATGGTTGAATCACGTTTTAAAGGGATTATATAGGGGTAGGAAGTTGACCCTTTTAACCCTAGACACGTCATTAAATTTTCAGTAAAATTTTCCAAGTTGGGCCCTTAGCGCGATGCGGCGTTATCGCGCCATGTCACTGGAAATTGACAATTGGGAAGTTGCATGGTAGCGCGACGCAGAGCTACCATGTTGCCACCTTGTCTATGACCTGAAAGTTTAGCGCAACGTGCCATTATCATGGAGCAACACTGGAATTTGACAATTACCATTTGATCTATCTCCGCAATGCGCTGAAGGCTAAGGTCAAACACTGTCTCACTAAAAAAAGCTCTAACTCTTCGCCCGGATGTCGAATTTGGGCGAATTATATATCGATAGAAAGTTTATTCAATTTCCCACATGATAGGAAGTGAAAATTATGGAAATACCACATGTATAAGAATGAATTCTTATGTCAAAGCAAGTTCTAACATTCTTGAGATTATTTTTAAGCTAAGAAAAAGCACGGGTATTACAATATCTCCCCATTGAAAACATTCGTCCTTGAATGAGATTGACTGAAAGGGGAAATAATAAACTGAACATGAATAACTGGAACATGATCTCATCATGGATATGACTGACAAGATGAACATAACATACTGAACATGCGTATCTGATGTATGCGTAACTGATTCATAAATACATAACTGAAAGTTCTAAAGAACTAAATTTTCACACAATGAGAATGCATGTCTGATGCATAACTATATAAATGATCTGGTACATGAACGCATGACTGAATATGTGGTGGTACTTGATACTAAGCTTATCATGGGAACATGAGCATGAGACTGAATACTAAGTTAGTGATGCACGCTAATCATGAAATTGAGTAAGCTTAAGGAAAATTGTTACCTTGAGCTTGATCTAAGTTGGCGAGGAATAGGTGAGGATACTTGGTACGCATATCTGCTTTTGCTTCCCAAGTAGCTCCCTCTATGGAATGATTTCGTCAAAGAACTTTAACTAGAGGGATTTCTTTATTCCTCAATCTATGAGTATGATAGTCTAGGATTTTGACTGGAATCTTTTCATAAGAGAGGCTGTTTGAACATCTATGCTCTAAATAGAGACTACGACTGATGGGTTACCTATACACTTCTTGAGCAAAGAGACATGAAATACTGGATGAACTGAGGCTAGATATGAAGGAAATTTGAGCTCATAGGCTACCTTGACGAAATGACTGAGAATCTTGAAGGGATCGATATATCAGGGACTGGGCTTTCCCTTCTTGCTGAATATCTTCACTCCCTTCATAAAAGAGATCTTGAGGTAGACGTGATCACCAATCTCAAGATCGAGATCCTTTCTATGAATATTTGCATAAGACATCTGTCAGCTCTGAACAGCCCGGAGTCTTTCTCTAATTAACTGAACTTTCTCAAAGGCGTCGAATACTAAGTCAGGACCTATGACTGAGGCCTCACTAACTTCAAACCAACCGATTGGATATCTACATCTCCTACTATAGAGAGCTTCGGATGGAGCCATCGGAATACTAGAATGATAGCTATTGTTGTATGCAAATTCAATTAAAGAAAAGTGGTCATCCTAACTACCCTTGAAATCAATTACACACGCCTTTAGCATATCTTCCAAAGTCTAAATTGTCCTTTCTGCTTAACCATCCTTCCATGTTCTAAGAAAGAAAGAAATTTAATAGCCTAGAACTATTCTTCATCTTGGGAAAAGGAACTAACTACAGCAGTGATGAAAAGTACTTAATAGCCACAAACACCTTTACTAGAAAGGTAGACAATTGGTTTAAAGAAATATCAGAAGAAACTGAAAAAATCTTCAGATTAAAAGTTGTAGAGCAATTTAACAAATCTACCCCAGTAGGAATAAATTACATAGTAAAATATGTAGGAGTTGAATTCCTAGGAAGCCAAGGAGATATTTCTAAAGGAAAAGAAAAGCAAAAGCTGCTAGCCACAGAATGGCCCGAAAAACTTCAAATTTGTAAAATGAAGTATATTCAGGAATATACTTGCGAGTTTGAAACATACTACTATAATTTATTTGACAGTAGTGCAAACATGACTCCATACATATATAAATATTATCAAAAGCCACCAAGATATTGGGCTAGCTATTTTAAAGAAGAATATGCTAAGGAAGACCAAATGAATGACTCTCTAGGAAGAAGGATTGTCTTCCTTAATTAAAGACTTAGCCAGCTTTGTATGTTACATAATATGCAAAGAAAAGCTAAAAGAATTGGTACCCAAATTTACTGCAAAGACACAGAAACAGCATCTCAGTGGGGATGTCATGAAAGAAATTCTTTAAAAAGAAAAAGAAAAACCAAAGGATTAATAAAAAGGCACAACATTTTCAAGAAAAATTATGTAACAAGAAAAAGGTAATTTAAAAAGCGAAGAAATTTCAAAAAGAAACCTACGGATAAATGCAAATGTTATAATTGTGGAGAAAGTCACAAAAGTTATGAATGTAACGAGAAAAAAGTCAAAATATCTAAAATAGATAGAGAAGAAATTGAGTCAGACCTAGAGTCAGTTTCGTTTATTAAAAGTGAGCACTTTTATAAAATGGAGTTGTTTATATAAACAGGTGACATGCCGAATTTAATTCACTTAATCTTTTATATTCTAAATAATTACTATTTAGACCTCTTTTGACTTTTCTGAAAGCCTGTATATTGTTATATGGTCTTTTCATATTGAGAGCTTATTAGTTTAATAACTAGTTTAATTTAGCTACTTGGCTCTGATACCAATAAAATAGGGTTGTTTATATAAACAGGGTGACATGTGGAATATATATATATATATATTGTAACACCCCGCATTTCGGGCTAGAATAAACACCATGATTTTGATGCATTGATAATCCTGAAGCCATAAATTTTATGCCAATATGGCATGTTAATTATTTGAGTAGTATGTGAATCCATTCAAGCTTGAATTTAGACCATAGATGTCCTTCAACTCAAGAACGAGTTGAAACTATTTCGATCAATTAAGTTTTAGTGGACGTTGTAATTTGTGTCAGCTTCCATCGACCATAACTCTCTGTATATGTTGAAGTAGAGGGCCTACTATGTGTTAAATGATAGGTCTTTGAGTTAGCTTTCCAACGATACCAATTTTACTAAAATGCGACACCCGAGCAAAAAGTTATGGCCTTTCAAAGTAGTAGGCGGCGCCTATGTAAACATAGGCAATAGCATAGGCATCGCCTATGTAAAGGTTTCAGGTGACTTAAATACTCCATTTTTGGGGCAAAATGATCCTTTTCCACCCTTATTTAGCCATAAACACGAAATTCAATTCTCAAAGACCCAAAATACACCTTCATTCATCCAAATTGTTCAAGAACTCTCTCTAGGGTTTCAAAATAAAAAACCAAGTAGTTTAAGATTCAACCATGGGTTTTCAAAACAAATTGAAGATTTGGAATTCCCGCAACGTGGACTTCAAGAAGCACCTATCATATTCGCATATAGAGGTACGTGGGGTTACCCTAAAATCTCATGGGTGTAGTTTTTATGAACATCCATGCTTTCAAATGGGGGTTTTCAATCAAATGCTAATAACTTGCTTTCAATATGATTTCTAAGTCATTTTTCTTTATGTCATGGGAATTGTTTGCCTATATACTTCAATGGTTGAAACCATGCATATGTGATTTGAGATTTTCTATGGAAGTTTGATAAATATGAATGATAAATTGCTTTCAAATTCCCATGATAATGTCTTGAAACCCCATATCATATTGTGATCAACAAAAGAGAGCATGAATTTGAAATAAATATTGTTCACCACTTGTAAATGATGAAACACCTTGGTTTTTACATGATTATGCATATGTAGAAGTGATATTGAGGACTTGCAAGTCGGGTATGACGATACCCTACAGAATATGATATGTGATTGAATCAGATGAAATTTGAATGCATCGATTTTACATGAGATAGGTGGATGCCCGAATAAGGCATTTGAGTGTAAGGGCTCATCGCTGGAAAACGTATTTGCCGATATGGAGATTTGGTACCTGGCTAAGTGATCTTGTGTACTTGACTTTATGTCATTCCCAAATTGGGACTATAGGTAGGAGCCCGGGCTAAGTGATCTTGGGCACTACCACTGGGTCAAGACACCATGCTATGTGATCTTGTGTGTCTCTCCCTCACTTGTACTCTAATCTCGGCGGCAACCGAGGTTGGACAGTTGGTGTAAATTATGTAGGGTATTCCACCTAGCTCAGTTGCATTTCATTATTATTGAAAACAATTACATTATGCCCATATGTTTTCAAATGATTTGATATGAAACTGCTTTATAATGGCTCTCACCTATATTGTGTAAAAATATTATACTTCTGTTTGATTTCTCTGTGTACAAGTACTTTTGTATTGACTCCCTTCCCTCCCAGGTTTGGAGGCACAGTTTAGGTGTCCAGATAACCAGTAAATTTCTTCCGACAGATCGCAGAATCAAGTGGTGAGCCTTCTATATTTCGGAAGGCCTGACGTCTGCTATTTAGAGAAGTTGATTTAGATTGTGGGACACTATTCCCCATTTTCGTTTTCATATGATTCTTTACCATGTTTCCGTTATATTGTGTTTCGTCCGCATTACTTTGATCATATGAATTAGGTGCATGATTACCAGACAGATAGGGGTGTTTCGAGCCTCCATGGTTCAAAATGCTCGTCACGGCCAGGCCCTGATTCGGGTCGTGACACACACACACACACACACACACACACATATATATATATGCATCTCATACAGGTTCATTGTACTTCAGTTCAGTTTTGTATCTTAGTGTAGTGCATCAATATTTCCAGCATGTTAAAGGTTATTTTGTAGTTGTATATCTCACATGCATATTAGATTTGAAGTATTGATTTCATACTTTCTCTTTTTGTTGTAACTTTTTATGATATAGGTTCAAACACTCAACATTAGCCCCATGATTAGCACGCTCCAATGCCATCTCAATAGTTGTAATGACTTAAGATCATTTTTGTATTTCTTCTTTCACCATTTATTGCTTTCCTATAGCTGTCCAAGTTATTTATTACTTGTTGGAACTGAGAGTATAGTAATCAAGAAATTTATTTGTTTTTTAGAGCCAATTTCTTATTTTGAAGTCTTTACTGGATAAAATTGGATGTCAGGATAAAACTTAATCAAACAACCTTGTATGACAATTCTGACAGTTCCAACAGCTTCGAAACGTTGATTTTAGGCTAGGTGGACCCTTGGTTTGGGTCCCGGGGCTCCTAAACTCATTTTGGGCAATTGGCTGGATGTAGGACCCACTTTTCATCAGTACGACCTCAGATTGAAATTTGGACTAAGCCATTAAGTCTAAAATATTGAATTTGATAGGGTAGCATAGTTCATTTGCATATATAGGATTCAGGATGAATCTCGAGGGGTCGGTGGACACTTGAAAAGTTTCAAGTCTTAGTTGGTGCTAGTGCATCGCTTAAGAGCCCGTTGGGATTCTTAAGCAAAGGTCGCTTAAGAGGACAACCGATTACTTAAGTGGCCTGTCCTTGCCCAATAAATACCACTTAAATGACTAGAGCTTAAGAGACCAATGACCACTTAAGCGATACTTGGACATTTAGGAACAATATAAATTCTCCACTTAACTTGATTTTTTCTAATTTTCACCCATTTACAAGAGTGTAGAACCCTAAAAAATGTGAAAACTTGGGAGAGCTATCAGTGGGTGATTTTGAAGTGTTTGTAAGCTCGAGTAACATATTTCTTTTTCAAATTCGTGATTTCTATCAATTTCATGGATTAAATTCTCTTTCCCAAAATTTGAAGAATATTGATGGGTTGATTGTAGCATCATTTGAGCTTGAAATTTATCATATTTTTGAGGATAAATGTTCTTTGAGCATAAAAGGACGTTTTATCAGTTTTGAAAGTGAAATTCTGCAAACAGGCCCCATATGGGATTTTTATATGATTTTTGGACTTGAAGCACAAAAGTTCAATATGGGTATTATTGTTCTTGTTTTAATGAGTAGATTATGATTTTGATAGCGTGAAATCTTGAGGAAGCTTATTGGATAGGGAATTGTCGGTTTAGCGAATTCTTTGAGATTTTCTTCTGCATCCAGTTAGGCTAGGTTTACCTTCTTCACGGATTGAGTTAATTTAGAGTGTTAATATATTATGTTAGGTGTGGGATGAGATTTTGGCATTAGAGGTATGACTTATAAAAATTAGTATTATTTGGACTGTTTAGTCTATTAAGGAAACATAATTAAGGCGAAATTGAGTTAGTTGCTCATGCTTTAGGTAGAATTTCTATCATTTGGCTAATTGTGGCTTATTTAATAACTACAAGTAAATTTAGATACCTTAGCCTAATTCAGAATAGAATTTGCCTTGGAACAGAGTTTAGGGATTAGAAGTGGGTCCCTTTGACCCAACTTAGACCAAGATTTGTGTCAGCTCTTGTAGGCTTCTATATACATGTCACACTCTTTGATATACTTGTTTTAGAGTTTGAGGAGATTGGATACATGATAGTTATGCTAGTTTAGTACTTGGGAATTGGTGCTAATTCTGGGAAAAACTTGGTGGATTATTGATATTGAGTTCCGATTCAAGCTCAGTGATTAATGATGATATTAATGATAAGAGTTTCGTTCAATTCCAACAAATAATGATGTTACTGATATTATGAGTTTTGCTTCGAGTTCAACATTGATAATTTATTTGTGATATGATACGGTATGGATGAATTCATAGCTATGACGTGATATTTGGTAAACTTATGAAACTTTGGCTATTTAGCTTCCTTTGATTGTACCCTTCAGTCTTATAGGGACTTGCATTGAGTTATTTACTTTTTTGGCAATTACTGACCTATGAGGGATAGTCTTGTAGTATTAATTATATTTTTTTCATATTATTTCTGTTTCGGTTATTTATTTATAATGTTGGAGCTTATTTTCAGGTTCGCCCTTATATCTTTCCTTAACTTATGTATCTGGAATCTTATCATATTTATGTCATGATTTAGCTTAATCAATCGATGATGCCTGCTGAGTACCCATGGTTTTGGTACTTATATTATACTTATGTACCTTTTTGATCCATATGTATGTACTAGTGTTCACCGTTGATGTAACAATCATGCTGACTTTATTTTTGAGTTAGGGTGAGCTCTCGGAGTCAGAGTTTCCCTTTTTCCTTTTACTATCTATGTCTAGTCTTTCACTATTTGAGAAGAATTTATATTTGACTATTTCAGTACTTATGTTCCCTTTTTATAGTAGCTTTTGTACTGACACCATTAGGTTGTGGGATGGTTGTTGATGTTTTATCTATCCTTTAGACTATCGTTATTGTCTTATTATTATTATTATTATTATTATTATTATAAGTCTTTAATTGTTGATTTTCGACTTTTAGGCCATTTTTCACCAAATTAGCCCATTGCTTATAACTCCAGGCTATAGGTTGGCTTATCTACTGGCGGGATAAAGTAGGTGCCATCATGACTCATGAATCAAGTTATGCAAAATTTGTATTAGAGCCTAGGCTCACCAGTATAGTTAGTACAAGAGAGTGTCTAGTAGAGTCCCGTAGATTAGAATAATGACGTTCATTTCTTATTTTTAGGAGGCTATAGGACATTCTTAGGAGTTCTTCACTCCTTTCACTCATTTCTTGGTAAGAGTTTGAGTTGGTTGCTAATGAATTTCCTTAGTTTCACTCTTTCGCAAATGACTAGGACATGTGCTACCGCTACACAAGACGAATCCCGAGCCTGATCCTAGGGATTCTATCGTTGTTTTGAAAGACCTAATGGTTATGGACAACATAGAGATGTATCCCCAGCTATAGGTAAGGATAAAGGGCCTTCACCAAAATTTATTCCTATTCCAAAGCCAGAGATTTTTCTACCTCATCCAGTGGTGGGAGAGAGTGGTGGGAGAGTGGACTAGCCTAGGATCCACCGAGGTTTATTTCTTCATCAGTGCTTAGGGATGCATTGGTTCAACTCTTGGTATTGGTTGGTGGTGTACTATTTGATAGTGCATTATCTGCGGATTAGAGTGGTACTAAGGTAGGGGCACAGCCTATAGCCGCGACTCCTAGAGTTGAGGTTCCTCATGCATCGGTGGTTGCTCAGCCAATAGTTACCAAATCTACTATGTCTATTGAGGAGCAGAAGATGTTGGGTCGATTCTTGAGATTTGCTCCAACTAGGTTTTTTGGTGCATCGGGCGAGGATGTATATGAGTTCTTGATAGCTTGTGAGGATAGACTCTATAGTTTGGTCCTAGTTAAGACTCGTTGTGTTGATTACACTACTTTTCAGTTGGACTTGATGTCTCAACATTGGTGGATAAGTCATCTTAATTCCAGGAATCTATTAACATGGACTCAGTTCTCTGAGATCTTCTTGGATAAGTATATGCCTTGCAGTCTTAGGTATCATCTGAGGGATAAGTTCTCGAGGTTGGATCAGGGCTCCATGATTATTGTAGAGTATGAGTCTCTATTTCACGAGTTGGCTAGGCATGCTACTTTAATTCTGACTATTGAGTATGAGAGGGTTCGTTGATTTATTTGGCGATTGAGACTTCATCTCTGCATGTCTACACAGGGTTTGGTTTTTGTGGGTAGGCCTTTTACTGAGGTTTCATATCATGCTCAGGTTATGGAAGAGAATCATTACGAGGCTCAAGGGGGCAACGATAAGAGGTGCAATATCAGGTTAGCTTTGTGGGAGCTGTAGTAGCTCATGGTTCAGAAGCAGTAGTTCTCAGGGTAGGTATCCTCCACATTAGCTATATCAGCATCAAGATCAGTCTAATAGGCTTGTTCACGCTACACTTTAGATTCGATGAAGGCTAGTCCAGTTATAGTAATTATTTGGGCCAGAGTAGTGGTCAACCTTTGAAGGGTTCAATTTCTGGTTATTTTAACTGTGGTGGTTATTTCGGGTCGGATAAATCTTTTGCTTTTAGTACAGAGCCCGAGGCATGTTATGGTTGAGTGGCTTTTGGCCACTTCTTGAAATAGTGCCCCAGTTGTCGGGCGATGGTTCCTTTAGCTCAAAGTGTTCTACCGATTTGGGCAATTACACCCCCAACTAGAGGTGGTATGCATAGTCGTAAGGGTGGTCCTCAGGGTGCTCATTGAGGTTCTCAGTCAGGTAAGACAGGAGATTGATCAGCAGCCCAATTAGGTAGCGGGCGCGGTCAGTTGTATGTCGTACCTGCTAGACCTAAAATAGAGTCTTCGAATGATGTTATCATAGGTACGATCTTCGTGTGCAGTCAACTTTTGCTTTATTTGATCCAAGATTCATTTATTCTTATATGTCTAATTATTATTCCCCACAGTTAGAGTTATCTTGAGATTTCTTATTTGTGCCATTATGTGTATATACTCTCGTGGGTGATTCTTTAGTAATGGATTGAGTTTATAAATTATGTGTTGTGACTATTTGAGAGTTTGATACTCATGCTGATCTTATTGTGTTAAATCTAGTGGATTTTGATGTGATTCTGGGCATAGACAGGTTATCCTACTATTATGTGGTCTTGGATAGTTTTGCCAAGACTGATACTTTAGCCATGCTTGACATACCTCCAGTTATGTGGCAAGGAGCTTTTAGACACGAGTTGATAAGGACTATATCTTATATTCGAGCTAGGAGACTTATTTCATGGGGTTGTGAGTCTTATCTTGCTTATAATCATGATTGAAACACCCTAGGTTTTTGGAACCTTTGAAAATTTTCTAAATTTTTGGTCTTTGGACAAGATACGACTATGGGGTACAAGTCGTATGCTGGGGTATGATTGGTCATGCTTGGTCGTATACTGACCTGTGTTGGTTGGTAGGTTGGATTGGTTTCTAGAAGGGTGTGACTTGGGTTGATATGAGTTGTATACTGGTTGACAGGTCGTACGGTTGGGTTCTCATTCACTTTATCTGAGAATTTGTGAAGTAACTTAGATTTAAGTACGAGTGGCTCACCATGGGTTATGAGATTGGGTACAAATCATATTGTCCCACTTGTATGTTGGACAGTGTGAACTCCTCTTGGTTCTGTTATGGGTACGGGGTAAGGGTACTAGTCGTACCCTTGGATACGGTTTGTATTGTATGTTCGTATGTTGACCAATGTCGGGGGTCTAAGGGGAGTCTAGGGTACGAGTTGCGGGTACCACTCGTATTGGAGGGTATGATCGGTATGGTTGAGTCGTACCTGTTGACACCTAATTTTTTTCCCTCCACGACTAAGTTTAGCCTTGAGTTTCTTCGTTTTTAAATAAAATTACAATATTTATTTTATCCGGATAATTTCTTTTTAAGTATTTATCTAGGTGATTTGGTCATCTTAAGTAACAATTATATGTTCTTGTATTCATACATACGAGATTGTGTAATTTCGTTACTTAAATAATGACTTTACAAAAATTGGATTTTAATCAAGGATTATCTTAAAAATTAATTCAAATGATTAAAATTTTTATTCAAATATAATTTAGTCTAAAAAATAATTTATTTAGAAAAATATCTGTTTGATTTTATTAAATCAAGAACTTCGGAATTAAATTGATTGTTAATTTATTTTAAATTTTTGATTCAATTTAGACAATTCATCGATTTTGGCCATAATTGAAATTAAATAGGCCAAAATTATAAATCAAATTGGCCAATTAATTGTCAATATGACCAAAATCTAAATGAACTAACGAAATCCCTATTCAATTGGCTATATTTTAAATGACCCGAGATTTGGCCGAATTAACTCTTTCTTATTTTTGCAATTGGGCCACAATGGCAACCCAACAAAACAATAACAACTCCACTTGGCACAGCAGCTCCTAAATTAACAAACCACACAAGAGGAGGCCCAAGAATAATTAAATTAGCCCAATAATATTTTACCCTACCCGGCCCAACTTCCCTTTCCCCTTTTCCTTTATAGCCTGTTTGGATGGTGGTTTGCCATGGTTTCATAATGTATGGTATAGTGTAGTATGGTATGGTATGGTACAGTACCATGTTTGGATGGACTGTATCGTTCATTGCGGTTTAATAATAGATTTCTTGTTTGGTTTGATGGTATGGTACGGTATGGTAACAGGTAAATTTACTAAAATGTCCCTAATTGTAATACATTTGAGATATCAATTCTTTTATCCATATTAGTGCTAGCGTAATCAGTTTTTCTTTCTTTCTTGATGCTTCTCATAGCTGCCCGTTGATCCTTTTAAGATGCCAAATTCACAAGGGTATTTGATAAACAAAGGTTTGACGAACGCAAACTAATGCAATCGGGAAGTACTTCCCAATCAATAAAACAATTGGTATACATGTATGTATCTTAGAGTTCAAAACTCGCTTCCCATGTATATGCTTTTTGTGCATTCACTCTATTTCTCTCCATTTCAATTTTCAATTTTTTTTCATCGAATTGAGTTTTTATTGGCATTAAAAACTACTACTACTAAATAACTGTGATCATTTTTCTCACTCTTTGTATTTTTATATTGCTAACAGGAAGTCTTGCAATCTTCGATCTTGTTAACAAATGCATAGTCTTAGCATGTATTTTGTTGATAAGGATAAAATAGGATTAAAGAAAATTATATAAGAGTATAATTGGAAAAAAAATGAAAACCATGGCACACTACCAATTTGGTGGTTCAATAAATTGCTTCATTCCATGGTTTGATAACCATGGAATAGTAACATACCATACCACCATTTTTAAAAAACCATGGAAACAAACATGGTTCCCATGGTAACCATACCATACTATGGGAAACCACCATCCAAACAGGCTGTTAACAAAACAGCGTACAACATACTTCAACACAACGACAGTAATACACCGACAAACAGCGTACAAAACTCAACAACCGATAATAATATAACGTACAAAACCAATCAACAATAATGCACAACAGTAACAACACCCGTGCAATAGCCGTAACAACAGCTCAGCAACAACAGTCAAATAGTACCAACCTTATCCCAAATTCAAATTTCAAAATTCTTTCCGAAAATACCTCCCTTTGTTTCCCTCAAAATCAGTCCATAAATACCAAGAACAAGAGTTAAGGAAAGGGAGATTCTTTTGGGAAAAATTAGAGATTTTGGAAGAGCGTTCCTCTAATCTCATGTAACCAAAGAATTCAAGAAGGAATTCCATCGAAAAAATTAATTCCAATGGAAAGTTGAAGCTCCCACGAAAATAACGTAAATTTTGGTAAAAGCTACATCGTGTTAAGCTCGTTGTCTTAAGTTTGTTGCTTCAAAAAAGGTTAACAACTCATTCTTTTGCACCTTCTCTTTTGCTATTTAATCGTTATGACGGGAAATCTCATCATTAATGGTGAAAAATTTATTTGTTGTTGAGGAATCTGTGGTGTTAGGAATCTATAGATTATTTAAATACGTTCGTATTTTGGTGAGGACTTAGGGATTAAGGATTCACGTGAAATTGTTTGAGATGAAATTCATTTATTTTCCTGTATATGATTAAATTTTTTGGTGTGTTTAATATGTGACTTGGTAATGTCTGCCTATGAACAACAGCTAAATTGAATAATAGATTTCATTGTTTGAAATTTGGTGAAAGTTCTGAGAGTTTTAAGTAGCTGGCATTATCGTTTGAATAAGTTGTTAGGATAAAGGATTTTTCTTTATCTCAAAAAGGAGATGAAGTCGTTCAATCTTTCTTGGAATAACAATCCCTTTTAATGGTCTGCTTGGGTTAAAAAGTAGTTTTCTTCAAACTCAAGAAGTTAATTTTTGTTAGTAAATTCTAATTGATAAAATGTTTTTCAACATGATACTTATTTAGTATTTTCAAAGGTGTTGTTTTCAATAAAAATGATCATTTTTATCATAATAATAGAAATAATAATAATAATAATAATAAGTAATCATATAATTTTCTTTCCCATAAAAAACAAACTTATTTTTTTCTCCAAGTGTGCTACCTAGTTTAAATATGTTTTCCTTAATTCCTGTGAAAATAATATTTTATAACTTTTTAGAAGTAACTATGAATTAACTAGAATACTTCTCAACTAGGGCATTCCTTGATTTTTTCCCCTCTAATCCTAACTTTTTGTAATTAATTATGAATTAAATAAAAATATTTCTCAAGTAGAATATTTTGTAATTTTTTCTCAAAAATTAATCATGAATGAAACGGAGTATTTCCTAATTTTTTTCTTTCTCAAAATTAATACTAGTTTAAGTAAAATATGTTTTAACCTTTCTCTAAGTCAAGTAGACTATTTCTCGTTTGGATAAACAAATGTCAAATTTGAAATATGTAAACAAATAATTTTATACAAGCAATCTTTTGCGAAGTTAGTCACCATTTTTTAAGTTAGTAAAAAATGATCTTTGGGTGTACCGTTCTAAACGGACGCTACTAAGTGCCTTAAAAACCTTCTGAGGGCATTAATTGAACCCTTACTCAGTTTCTTTTATTTCAAAGATTTATTTCTATTTTTCGGTCTTTGAAATATCGTTAAGTTTTTCTGATATTTTCTATTAAAATCAAGTGACGACTTCATAATTTTTTTTTTCGAATTACTTCTAAATTTTAAAATAGTTTGAAAAGGTCAAAATCATTTTCTTTAAAATAAAATCTGAAAAGAAATAAAATAGAAATTGTGATTCTGCTGGGAAATGTAAGTAGGTTCTAACCAAAAGTAATTTTTCTAACTTGTTGTTGACAATTATTACGTGTTTATTTGTTTAAATTTCATATAAACTGTCATTCCGTTCATATTTCTTTCATTTGAAAAAATTGACACAGTCACACGTACACGTGAGGTGTGTTTCGCGCATCCGCAAACTTCTTTCAAATTTTAAATTTTAGGGGAGTTGTTGTATGTGCGGTGTGTCCAGATCTTTTTCTGTGTGACCACGTAGCCTTCTCACTTCAGTTGTCCACTCGGGAACCTTGTGTCTAGAAAGACAAATCTTATAGGAACTTAAGATAGAACTTCCCTGAATATAGGTCATGCATGTATAAGCCTTAGGTGGTTTGACCCAAGGTGTCATTCCACACATTTAGGAAACACTCTTATGTCAAATGGGTTTATTACCCAACCATAAACATTCATATTATGTGCATGTGATAATGATGAACAGATCCAAGCATAATTGTGATACCGCGAGTTTAGAAAATGTGTACTTATTTTATTGTATTTACTTGTAGGATAAATTTAGTTTCCCAAGTGCCTAATATTAAAATGGTCGAAGGTGTTCCACACAAAGTGAGGATATGATGGAAAAATTTTGACTCAACTAAAAAATTAGCGATCACCAGAAAATTGGGATTCCTCTATACTCTTCAAGATCTCCCCTAGCAAGCATATAATTAGAGCATTGATTCCATTTGGGAACCCAAATCGAGTTGTCTTTGCATTCACAGACTTTGAACACACCCCCACATTAGAGGAGATCTATTACTTCACTAATTTGAAGTATCAAGGGAGAGGTCAGATCATCCCGCACAGTCGGTCAGGAAAGAATTTCTTCGCTACTTGGGATTAAAGAACATGATGAACTCTGTTGCTTCGAAATAATTGGGTTTCTTTAGATTATTTGTACGAGAGATATGGTCGTCAAAATAGTTATAACTATTCAAGAAGGAGTTCACTTACACTTCTATCCATTGGCGGATTAGACGTCTGATTGCATTTGTCATTTCCTTGCTGGGGACTTTGGTATTTCCACAAAAATATGAAAAGATCAGTACTTGCATATGTTCTGTGGATTGATCACCTTTTAAAGGAGTTGATGACGCAAAAATCACCTTGGTTCCTATGATCTTAGCGGAAATATTTTGCGCACTTGGAAAGTGTAAAAGTGGTGAAACACGATTCTTTGAAGGTTGCAATCTCCTTCTATAGATGTGGGCAAAAGAGCATTTCTATAAGCATGACACTATGACTGACGTAATGTTTAGCTCTTCATATAAGATCGACACTCATGATGACAGAATGAGGAGGTTCGTTTTCTCGGTTGGCACCTGATTGGTTTGAATTCTTAGCCTCTCATAGCAACGACCAAATCCAGTGGAGATACCCACTGCTATCATGTTCTGTGGCTTACATATGGTTCAGAGGGATTTATTATATTGAGCTTATCGGGCTTATTGGTTTACAACCATATGCCTTGATACGCGTACTCCGACAGTTTGGTTAGACACAAATCATCCTTATCCGAGCAAATATACGAGTTTCGAAAGTCCTTTTTGGACCAGACTTCAGAGTTCCTAGGGCCAATCAAGTTCCGCATGAATGGAGTCTTATTCTCACAATAAATATGAGATGCAGACCAACAGAGTGTATGCTAGAATACCAGGTATGGGTTCAAGAATATCGTAGCGATATAAAACCCAGTCTAGAAAGGGGAACAAGGTTTTGAGGATGTTCGGATGACTATTTGGATAAGGCATTTTTGTATTGGAACCACAGTGGGTACTCCTGAAATGTGGGTTCAAATGTCCAACATAATGCAGTATTTAAAAAATGTGGGAGCGGGGCCCAGCAATGTTGAGGCATCATCTTTACGTCCTTCACCAGCATGATCGAAACAGGATCTAGGCTATGTTTTAGGACTGTCTTTTTCATGTATTTTGATCTTATTTCTTATCGTTATACTCGATTAATATTTGAATAGAACTTGACACTTTTATTTCATTACTCAAAGTTTGTCTCAAATTAATGGCTTGGATCAATTTATCATAATCTCAATTACTTGACGCTAGGCTAACCCTTGGCTCAAAAGGGTCACCCAACCTGGACACGTTATTTACTATTCCATTGTTGTGTGATATAATTATCTTATGTGGTAAAACTGTTTATGTGCTATGTGCGTTGTTAAGTTAAAGGTAAATTGATCCGTTCCTCAACAATTCCTTAGAAAACCCTTTAGGAAAAAAAATATATGCCTACTATCTAAAGTCCGTCCAAAACATTCCAAGTCCCTAAGTCTCTCAGAAAGTCCTTAACCATCATCATTAATTTGAATTACGTATGGACTGATTTCTCTTTTATGAGATATGTAGGCAGCCTTTCGGCTCTGTCTTTATCCTTTAAAATCGTTATGTCTCATTTTGTCAAAGAATGTCATATGAGTCCAAAATCAGAAGACTTGGCAAAATTTTTGTTAAGACCCATTTATCCAAAACGACGGACAAAGTCCTAACCGTTAATTTCTTTCGAGTCAATATTCATTCGTGGATCAATTTGCCTAAGATCAAGGCAACTTCATGTGCTTACTTTATGTCGGATATCTTGCATTACTTTTCACTAATTGGATCTAACATATTTGTCTTTTGAGCTGTTTTTACTTTAACAGATAATCAAGTAAGTAGAAATTGATCTATGTTGACAAAAGTTGGTTGAACATCAATACTTCCAAGATAGATAAACGTTCCTTCCTTGATTATCGCTTGGTTGCCGAGAGGGAGGAATGACTGATAATAGTGATAAAAAGACAAAGAAATTACATTCACTTTTCCAGCCATTTTTTATATCAGTAAAGCCTACAAGCAATAGTCTCGAGGATGGAATAGGGAGCTTGTTCGAAGAATGGGATGCTATTATAGAAGATTCCCTTAAGAAGATCAAGATCAAAAAGCTGTCGAACTAGACTTCCCACTCCAATCATGACTCTCCGGTTGAAGTGGTAAATGAAAGGATGAAATTTAACTTTTATAAAATCGATGGTAGTCCGAATGAGGCTCGAGATCCATCTTTTAAGTTTTATTTACCCCATTTTTTCTTTTATATTTTCCAAAAGGCCCATATCCGCACTAGTACGAATCGTAGCTAATGTATGTAATGTTTTAAATTTCAATAAAAGCCTTCCTTATTGCAAAAACATTTTTATTGATTTCACTACATTATTTGATCGCTATAATCTAACCTATGTTGTTTATGACTTCAATAATAATAATAATTTAAAATCCGCCAGTCATGTCATGTCAAAGAGCTAAATGAACAAATCGAAGCAAATGATGATGAATAAGAGAATTATGATGAAGAAATAATGGCCCAAAGCGATTAACAAAGGAACTAAAAAATCTCGAGGATAAAAAAAAACCTAACCTAGAAGAAACCGAGATAGTTCATCTAGGTAATGATGGAGAAGTCAAAGAAACCAAGATCAGCGTTCATCTTGCAGAATCACAGAAAGGAGAACTTGTCGGGTTGCTTAAAAATATATTGATATATTTTCTTGGTCCTATGATGACATGCTAGGATTGAGTATAGATATTGTATCACACAAGTTTCCAATTGATCTGGGGTTCAATCCTGTGAAGCAAAAGTTGAAAAAATTTAAGCCAGATTTGAGTCTGAAAATCAAGGAGGAAGTCACTAAGCAGATTCAAGACAACGTGGTTGAGGTCACAAAATCTCAAACATGTCTGGCCAATATTGTTCCGGTACTGAAGAAGGATGGAAAGGTATGAATTTGTGTTGATTACAGGGACTTGAACAAAGCCAGTCCTAGAGATAACTATCCATTACCCAACATCCATATTCTCATTGAAAACTGTGTAAGGCATGAAATACAGTCATTCATGGATTTATTTGCCGAGTATGATCAAATACTTATGGACGAAGAAGATGCAGAGAAAATAGTCTTCATCACACCCTGAGGTGTTTACCACTATAGGTTGATGCCCTTCGGTCTCAAGAATATTGGTGCTGCATATATGAGAGCCATGATGACCATATTTCATGATATGATCCATAAAGAGATTGAAATGTATGTGGACAATGTGATCATCAAATCTCACAAGAGTCCAAACCACTTAGCTCATCTGGGAAAGTTCTTTGATCGATTACGAAAGTGCAATTTGAAGATGAACCCGGCTAAATGTGCTTTTGGGGTGCCGGTTGGGAAACTGTTGGGTTTCATAGTTAGTAGAAGGGGCATTGAGCTCAACCCCTCAAAAATTAAGGCGATCCATGAACTACTTCCTCTGAAAATGAAGAGGGAAGTCATGAGTTTCTTAGGGAGATTGAATTATATTAGTAGGTTCATAGCCTAGTCAACAACAGTTATTTGTAATCCAATCCTCAAGATGTTAAAAAAAGACATAACAAGTAAATAAACTGAGGAATGCCAGTGAGCTTTTGAAAAGATCAGGGATTATTTGTCTAGTCCACCAGCACTAGTTCCTCCAAGAGAAGAAATCCTTCTATTGTTGTATCTATTAGTCTCTGACAATGCATTTGGATGTGTCTTAGGGCAACATGATGAAATTGGAAAGAAAGAAAGAGAAATTTATTACTTGAGTAAGAAGTTCACTCCATATGAGGCTCGTTACACACTATTAGAAAGAACGTGTTGTGCATTGACCTGGGTGGCCCAGAAGCTAAGATATTACCTGACATCCTATACAATGTATCTCATCTCCAGAATGGATCCTCTGAAGTACATATTCTAAAAGTCCATACCCATGGGGAAATTGGCCAAATGGCAAATGCTATTGAGTAAGTTTGACATTGTATACGTGACTCAAAAGGCAATCAAAGGGCAGGCCCTAGCGGACCATCTAGCAGAAAATCCAGTTGATCAAGAGTATGAGCTACTCCAAACTTATTTCCCAGATGAGGAGGTAATGTTCGTAGGGGAAGACATTGCTGAAATATACCCGAGCTGGAGATTATTCTTTGATGGGGAAGTTAATTTCAAGGGTTCAGAAATTGGGGCGGTCTTAATATCAGAAACTGGTCAACATTATCCAGTTACCGCCAAACTGCATTTTCCTTGCACCAACAATATGGCTGGATATGAGGCTTGTATTCTCGGTCTCAGACTGGCTATTGATATTAATATTTAGGAGCTACTAGTCATTAAAGATTCTGATCTATTAGTTCACCAGGTTCGGGGTGATTAGGCCGTAAAGAACCCTAAAATCATGCCATACGTGGAATTGGTACATGAGTTATACAGAAGATTTAAGGAAGTAGAATTCAAGCATTTTCCAAGAATACAAAATGAGTTTGCCAATGCTTTGGCCATGATATCCTCCATGATTCAATATCTGGATCAAAGTTACATTGATTTTTTGGAAATAAGTTTGAAGAGAAACCAGCACATTGCGCACAAGTTGAGGCAGAACCATATGGAAAGTCATGGTACTTCAATATCATGAGGTATTTGGACACCAGGGCATACCCCAAAGGTTCAACCATCAATCAAAAGAACATGATCCGTCGGATGACCAATAATTTCTGTTTGAACAGGGAAGTCCTTTATAGGAGAACCCCAGATTTGAGATTTCTACGATGTGTAAATTCCATTGAAGCTATAAAATTACTTGAAGAAATTTATAATTGAAACATGTGGACCTCATATGAATTGATTTACTTTAGACAAGAAGATCCTGAGAGTCGGCTATTCCTGGATGACTATTGAAAGTGACTGTAGCAAGTTTTTGCAAAAATGTCATAAGTGCCAGATACATAGGGATCTAATTCGGGTGCCCCCACACGAACTTAATGTTATGAGCTCACCCTAGCCATTTGTAGCTTGGGGCATGGATGTCATCGGCCCGATTGAGCCACCAGCTTTTAATGGACACAGATTCATTCTAGTTGCTATCGATTACGTTACTAAGTGGGTGAAAACTGCCTCATACAAGGCGGTAACCAAGAAAGTAGTAGCATATTTTGTCAAGAACAACTTGATTTGCCGATTCGGGATACCTGAGTCAATCATCACGGATAATGGAGCACATTTAAATAGTCATCTAATGAAAGAGATATGTGAATAGTTCAAGATCACTCATCGAAACTCAATCGCATATCTCTCTCAAATGAATAGAGCGGTAGAAGCTGCCAACAAGAACATCTTATGAAAGATTGTTGATAGTCATCGATTGTGGCACAACATGTTGCCTTATGCCTTGATGTGATATCGCACGACAGTTAGAACTTCGACTGGGGCAACTCCTTATGCATTAGTCTATGGTACAGAAGTACTGATACCCGCTGAAGTTGAAATACCATCTTTAAGAATCATCCAAAAGGTAGGATTGAGTAATGAAGAATGGGTCTATGCTCCCCGTGAATAACTTGTGATGATCGATGGAAAAAAATGAGCGTCGTATGCCATGGCCAATTATATCAACAACGAATGATTTGAGCTTTCAACAAAAGAGCAAGAGCTTGCATGTTTGAACTAAAAGAGAAGTATAAGAAAATGTTTGCTCCAAATTGGTAGGGGCCGTATGTAGTCTGCAAAGTGTTATCAGGAGAAGCCTTGATTTGTTCTGAAATGGATGGCCAAATATGGACCAAGCCAATCAATTTTGATGCAGTAAAGAGATACTATGTTTGATGTGGGGTTTCTTTGTGCTCATTTCCTTGTAATCACTTCCTCACCTGTAATCATTTTACGCTTTGTAGTAGCTTTAAAATCCCTATTCTTTGATGTATGAACTACGTTTGACCTGAATTCCTAGAAGAGGGTATGTAGGTGGCCTTGTCATCTTCGGTCACCCTTTTAACTATATTTTATTCTCTTATGTTGTGGAAACTACGTTTGAACTGATTCCTGCTCAATGGGATACATAAGCGCCATGACGGCTCGGTCAATCACACTAGGAAATGAAAACTGGGGTAGAATTTTTTGAGAAGGAATCTCAAAACATTCAAAAGAACAAGATCATCCTCTGGCAAGCCAATTAAATTTTGAGAGAAATATCAGTAACTGGGGCAAAAATTTTGAGGCAGACTTCAAAATTTCCACCATATTGTACTAAAGAGTTCAAAGATGAAAACAAAGATTTCGGTTTTGAAAGAGTAGGGTAGACCTCATAGACCTTCAGCTACGAAGGCTTAACGCCTTGAGCCAAGAATGTTCAGTAAAACTCGTAGGTGACATGACTTAATTGGCGGAGACCCCTCTCAATCTTATAACAAATTTGAAACTTTAACTGTGTAAAAAATACTTATTTTAATTTAGTTTATGCTATGATATTTCCTTACACCCACCAACCTAGGGAGTCAAAGAAGAAGTCAAAAAATGACAAATACATGAAGAAGATGAGAATTCGATAATGACGATGACATGAACTAAAGATCGAGAAAGTCAACATAGATCAATTTACCAAAAACTAATGATTTTTCTGTGGATGTAGGTTATCTGAAGCCAACAAAAACCAATGAAAACGCCGATTATTCACCATGTTCCTTTGGTTTAAAGGGATATAATAAATCCAAATATCCTAAGGCCGATAAGCAACTACCAAGATGGTCAAGAGATGAAAACGACTGAGGTTCCCAAACTAGCAGGATTTTTGTGGTTGCGGGTATCATCAAACGTGGAAAGCAAAATGATGACTTACTTATATCCCAGTAAATCAAGGTTGGATGTTTGAAATGGTACATGCAGAAGGTCTAACATGCTAGTGAAATGGTCTAGGTGATGTTTTCTATAATCACTATATGATTGTTTGCATTCCTCCTCACCTTCTTACTGCATTATATCATGTCGAAAGGGCTATGCCGAAAAGGCCATGCCATAAGGGCCATGCGGAGAGGTCCATTCCAAAAGAATCATGCCGGAAGGGTTGTGTCCTAAAAATCATATTGTCTTCTCTGACTAGTTTTGAAGAGACAATAATCCAAGGGCATCTCCATATTATATTTAATGCCCATGATTGATTCATAGTCTTCTATATCCGTTAATCACACAAAGACGAAAGAGTCTATTGTTGAAGGATATTCAGAAGCATTTTCATATATATTCGATAATTATGCAAAGACAAAAGAGTCTGACATTGAAGGATATTCTAAGCATCCATATCTGATAAAATCACGCAGAGGAAAAAGTAGTCTGGCGTTGAGAGATATTCATCAGCTTCAAGTGCATTAATCACCAAAGATTTAATGGAATTTATTATTGGATCTCAAGAAACATATGGTCTGAAGGATGTCTATGCGTTGCTATTCGAAAATGTACAATGTACTAGATTTTTTGAGAATTGACAATCCAAGGACTATCATTAAGTCACATTATTTAAAATAGGATGGTATGCAAGATTACCTATAAGTTAATAAAATATGGGTCATCCGTAAGCCGCAACATCTTAACCGGATAGTGTGTAAGGTTACCCAAAGATTGATAGTTTGAAGGTTGTCCATAAGTGACAACTAAATCCTTATGAGAAAATATGTAAGATTATCGAAATTGATAGGTCCAAGGTTCTCGATAAGACACGTCATATCCAAGATTGATTATGCACAGGATTACCCAAAGACTACCAATTTGAGAGATATCTATAAGTCATATTGTATTCAAGGTCGGATAATGTGCAGAAATACCTAAGAGCTAGAGACTGGAGAGATATCTGTAAGTCATCTCTTATCCAAGGTCGGATAATGTGCAATATTACTCAAGAGCTAGTAACTTAAAGGATATCTGTAAGTCGCCGCATATCCAACATCAAATAATGCGCAAGATTATTCAAAGATTGACAATTCAAGGAAACTCTATAAGTCGTATCAATACGAGAAATGCTCAATACTCTTGAGGCCAAATACGAAGGTGACCAAAAGGTTTGCCACATTAGCATAAGATTATGTGGGTGTAGAGACTGCTTTATACAAAGTGTCATCGGTGGCCAAGAGGGTCACCTCACTTTGAAGAAAATTTTCAACCATCGAAGCAACTATTTTATCCAACAACCAAAGGGTTGTTGTGTCGGGAATTGTGAGAATTGTTGCTCTCCAAATAGGTTCATAGGAGGATGATATTTTTTGCAGGTAGCAACTCACGCGGGGATGTGGTAAAAGACTATAAACCCCTTAGTGAGTTATGTTTATTACTAACAGTTTTGTTTGAGATGTTGTCGAGAGCAACCGAAAAGGATGAAAATCTCAAACCAAAATCACAGGTGCAGACGACTCCAAAAAGGATGCAGCATATGGAACTTTGTCTTAGCAGCAAACTGGGACATAGTCCGAAGAAGAATATCAAACTCTTTGGATGCGAGCTAAAGACGACTTTAACCACCATCAAACGACATCCCTATCAGAATATATGTGGGTATTTTAGAAATTTGTTTTAGTTTCACTCTCGAAATATTTTTAAACTCATACCGAGGGTAATCCTTCTCTTTTCTTCAAATTCGAGTGACAACATACTTAGAGTTTTGAAAATTATGTCCAAGTAAGTTCTTTCCTATGGATGTGAAGGATCCCACATTCATGGTTGAGAGTTTACAAGTCTCTTTTCCATAGCTCAATAATTTATCACTCATCTGGAGCCAAAGATCGTCTAAAATAAAAGACTATATTTCTATCGATCGAGTCAAACTACAAGCAGACTGATTCCCTAAGTTGCTAGGATATGTAGGATGGGCTTTATGTTGAAAACTCGACTGCATTCCAACCTCCCCCCAATACGCTTATTCTCTAGCTTTTCAACTTTCCTAAATTTCGAAATTGAGTTAGCTGGTGAATTCTTTGAAAATCGTGCTTAAAACCAAGATTTATGAACTACAAGTGGACTAAACTTTCATATAACCTGGGATATGTACAAAATCCAATACCGAGGTCCGGCAATAACTCCGCAAAACTCATGCAAAAACCAACCTCGTTCAAAAATAAATTTGTGGTCGGACAAAAATTAGGAACGTTAAACTACTTTTGCCCAGGGTTACTTGCATCCACACTACCCAAAGTGAGGGGGCAGTTGTTGACACCTAATTTTTGCCCTCCACGACTAAGTTTAGCCCTGGGTTTTCTTAGCTTTTAATTAGAATTACAATATTTATTTTATTCGGATAAAAATTCTTTCAAGTATTTATCTAGGTAATTTGGTCATCTTAAGTAGCGATTATATATTCTCGTATCCATAAATACGAGATTGTGTAATTTTGTTACTTAAATAATCACTTTTCAAAAATTAAATTTTAATCAAGGGTTATCTTAAAAATTAATTCAAATGATTAAAATTTTGATTCAAATATAATTTAGTCTAGAAAATCATTTATTTGAAAAAATATCTGTTTGATTTTACTAAATCAAGAAACTCACGATTAAATTGATTGTTAATTTATTTTAAATTTTGGATTTAATTTAGTCAATTCATCGATCTTGGCCATAATTGAAATTAAATAGGCCAAAATTATAAAGCAAATTGGCCAATTAATTGTCAATATGATCAAGTTCTAAATAAACTAACTAAATCCCTATTTAAATTGTCTATATTTTAAATGACCCGAGATTTGGACAAAATAACTCTTTATTATTTTTGCAATTGGGCCACAATGGCAGGCCAACAAAACAATAAAAACAACTCCAGTTGGCCCAGCAGCTCCTAAATTAACAACACCACACATGACAGGCCCAAGAACAATTAAATTAGCCCAACAACATTTCACCCTACCCGACCCAACTTCCCTTTCCCCTTTCCCTTTTATAAAATAGCATACAATATACTTCAACATAACATCAACAATACACTGACAAACAACGTACAAAACTCAACAACCGATGACAACACAACGTACAAAACTAGTCAAAAATAACGCACAACAGTAACAACACCCGTTTCAACAGATGCAACAAAAGCTCAGCTAGGCTTGGACGTTCGGTCGGCTCAGTCTGATTGTTTAATATCAATTCGATTTATCAGTTTTCGAATTGACAAAAATGACAACCATAACCAAACCGAAATAAAATCGGTACGGTTCGGTTCGATTATTTTAGATTTTTATTTTGGTTTGAAATATTAAAATAGAGAGACTCTCTTTTTCATAACTGAGCATTTAAAATTGATGATTATTTTAAGAAAATGATTTTTTTCAAATCTATTTTTCATTCCCAAATATAAATAACTATAGGTAACTCAATGAAACGAAATAATGTCATCAAGTTCTTTATGGTAACAAGCGCTGTCATCGTTGGGACTAACGTACGAAGTTTCTTGGGTGATACAGTACTCGTTTTCATTCCAAATGTAAAATAAAGAAAATGCAATAAACTATCATGTTAAGCAGAAAATGCCATAAACTCATCTGAATGCTCCTCTTTAGATACAAATATGAAATACCAAATTCGTGGGTCGCGGGTTGCGGTTGCGGGTCACTGGTTGCAGTATCATTGTAAAGAAAGGGAGTAGATCATCGGTCTTTCATCTATTTCATTGAATTTCTGGTGGTGTAAATAAAAAACGACACCTTGGATTTACTGTTTACTGTTCGTGAGTGTTGAGCTTGAGTGTGAATGGTAATATGTTTACTATTTAGGAATTTAGGCTCCTTGAGTTGGAATTAGGGTTACTAAAATGTATATATGATTAATATAATATATTGATAATATATATTATTTTATATATATAATAAATTAATTATACATATATATATTATAGTATTATTTATATAATTTTGGTTTTCAGTTTTTCAGTTTAATCGACTTTTTTTAAGAAAATCGAAAACCGAACCATTTAAAAAAAAATTAAAAATTGAAAATTGAAATCAATCCGAAAAATCAAAAAATCAAAACCAAAATTAAATTTTGGTTTGGTTTTTCAGGTTTTTCGATTTTTCAGTATTTATGCCCACCCTAAGCTCAGAAACAATGGTCAAATCATACCAACCTTATCCCAAATTCAAATTTCGAAATCCTTTCCAAAAATCCAAAAATACCCCCTTCTATTTCCCTCAAAATCAGTCCATAAATACCCAAAAATAAGAGTTAGGGAAGGGGCATTCTTTGGGAAAAAATTTGAGATTTTGGAGGAGCGTTCCTCTAATCTCACGTAGCCCAAGAATTCAAGAAGGAATTCCATCAAAAAAATTAATTCCAATGGAAAGTTGAAGCTCCAACGGAAATAACATAAATTCCGGTGGAAGCTATATCGTGTTAAGCTTGTGTCCCAAGTTCGTTGCTCCAAAAAAGGTAAACGACTCATCCTTTTGCATTTTGTCTTTTGCTATTTAATCGACGGAAAATCTCATCATTAATGGTGAAAAATTTATTTGTTGTTGAAGTATTTGTAGTGTTAGGAATCTATATATTGTTTAAATTCATTCGTATTTTGGTGAGGATTCTGGGATTAAGGATCCACATGAATTGTTTGAGATGAAATTCATTTATTTTCGTGTATATGATTAAATTTTTTGGTGTGTCTAGTATGTGACTTGGTAATTTCTTCTTATAAACTATAAACAACAGCTAAATTGGATAATAGATTTCGTCGTTTGAAATTTGGTGAAAGTTCTGAGTGTTTTAAGTAGCTGGCATTATCGTTTAAATAAGTTGTTAGGCTAAATGATTCTCTGATGATTTTTCTTTATCTCAAAGAGGAGATGAAGTCGTTCAATCTTTCTTGGGATAACAGTCCCTTTTACTGCCATTTGATATTTTCTTTAGATTGATTTATTACACTTATAAATGTGTTTATCCCTCCCCTATCTTGTTCTCTTGACAATGCATATAGTTGAAAACATGGAGTAGTGTACTTATGTTCATCTTGATGTTGAAAAGAAGTAAAGAGTTTATTGTATACTGTACTAAATCCATGAATAGATGATGAACCATTTTCTTGAATTTTTGTCAAATATATGTTTGGTAACAATAAATATTTGTTCTCTTTCTTATGTGAAACAAATTTATTACTCCCACAAATAGGTTGCACAGATGGTAGTAGTATTACTATTGTGGTTGAGCTGCATTCAGTGACACATGCCAATTTGCCACAATGGATGATGATATCTCTTGATTTTGTCTTTAATTCCAAAGCTTCTTCCTGGAAACTGATCTTTAACTCCCTTAAGAGTGATAGGCTCATGATTCATATTTCCTTGTGTTATATCATGCTTAAATCTTTTTTTCCCTCTTTTTTTGGTTTGATATGAAAAACTGAAAGATGATCTTGCCCTTTCAATATTCTCTATTATACGCGATCATACTCTATCCTTTTATGTATTTATTCCCATGATTGTAGATAGACATAGTTACGTTTTGGGATCATCTTGGATTATTGCTAATTCTTTTTTAATTTGATGCATGTGAATTCATCCGAGTTGATGGGACTTCATATTCCTACATCTTTTTGGGATCAAGTCCCAAAAATCCTTAAAGGGACTAGTTCATGAAGAAACAAATTTGTATACAAAGATATACAACAGATATACGCGTTGTTCAGGACTTAGAAGCTGATATACGGATACAAAGGGTCAAAAAATCAAGCTAAAGAGTTGATATACAAATTCGCAAGCTAGTATACCACATGTATACAACAAAAAACGTGGGAAGAGAGGCTTTGATATACAGCTGGTATACATGCAGAAAAAATGGACCTAAAGTCCATAAAATAGGAGGCCCAAAAGCTGGGCAACCCACTGATGGGTCAAAAGTGGCCCAACTCTAACCTGAATCTTTTATTCTCTTATGAATTGTCACTTATATAATTGTCTATTTGTATTAGTACTAATTTTACTTAATTAACCTAGTGATTTTTCACGTATAGCCATTTCAGTTATCTCGATTCCCTCGTTTATTTCTTAATTTTTCCACGTATTCATAAAAAAATGCTTAAAATGCTTACTTTAGTAAAAAAAATGACATTTGTTTTATTCATATGATTAATGGTCTACTTGGGTTAAAAAGTAATTTTCTTCAAACTCAAGAAGTTAATTCTTTCTCATAAATTCTAATTGATAAAATATTTTTCAACATGATACTTATTTAATATTTTCAAAGGTGTTGTTTAGAATAAAAATGACCATTTGTATTATTATTATTATTATTATTATTATTATAATAATAATAATAAT
>NC_061121.1:154675802-154748853 GCF_002878395.1 Capsicum annuum | reverse complement strand
TTTTTAGAAGTAATTATGAATTAAGTAGAATATTTCTTAACTAGGGAATTCCTTGATTTTTTTTCTCAAATCCTAACTTTTCGCAATTAATTATGAATTAAATAAAAAATATTTCTCAAGTAGAATATTTTGTATTTTTTTCTCAAAAATTCATCATGATTGAAACGGAGTATTTCCTATTTTTTTTCTTTCTCATAATTAATACAAGTTTAAGTAGAATATGTTGTAACCTTTCTCTAATTCAAGTAGACTATTTCTCGTTTGGATAAACAAATGTCAAATTTTAAATATGTAAACAAATAATTTTATACAAGCAATCTTTTGCGAAGTTAGTCACCATTTTTTAAGTTAGTCAAAGATGATCTTTTGGTGAACCGTTCTAAACGGACGCTCCTAAATGCCTTAAAACCTTCTTAGGGCGTTAATTGAACCCTTAGTTTCTCTTATTTCAAAGATTTATTTCTGGTTTTGAGTCTTTGAAATATCGTTAAGTTTTCGTGATATTTTTTATAAAAATCAAATGGCGACTCTGTAATTTTTTTCAAATTACTTCTAAATTTTTAAATAGTTTGAAAAGGTCAAAACCATTTTCTTTAAAATAAAATCTGAAAAGAGATAAACACTACCCACCTGCGGGGATTTTATACAATTAAGTTGGGGGTAATCTGGATATTTTTCCTCTTAACCCATTACGACCCCATGACTTATATCATAATTGGGAGGTTATTTGCCCTATTATTCTAATCTAAAATAATTAGAAACACTCTTTAATTCTCTCTAAGGTTCTTGGGTAAAGAAAGACTAGGGTTTCATCTAGAGGAGCAATTTGGGGCTTGCTTGAGTGATTTCTCTGCATTACCTTCATGAACTAAGGCAAGATACTCCTCCCTTGTTGTTAGTTGCAACTAAAGGCATGACTTATACAATGTTTTCATGGCGTGATTATTGAATGATTTTGGAGTTTTCAATTATATGTTGGGGTTTTGGTATTAAATGGTTAGTTATGGTTTTTCCATGTTTTAGTTATGTTTTTACATGCTTTAATGGTGGTTTGGACAATTGGTTTCATGGGAATGGTTAATTAGTAATTAGATTTGGTTTTGGAAACACTATGTTCCCAACTTATTTGATAAATACCTATGATAATGCTTTTACTATACTATTGGACTTTTTATAGAACTATTGCATGGTATGGTTTGGTAATGGAACCCTAAATGGCATAAATGGTTTAAATAATTTGGAATGGTTAAAATATAATAGGTTGGTGGTCCTAGTTATGTTTAACTAAAATTCCTTGTAGGGTATAAGAGAATCCCCCAAGTAAACTTAATAATGGAAAACTTGTGGGGTACACGAGATTCCCCTAAGTTAACGTGATGACGCAATTTATGGGTACATGGAAATCCCTTTACATAAAAAGTTGTATAAGGACATATCTTACAAGAAATAGTTGGTATGATGATACCACTACTCATAGCCTTGGTTAATAATAATGGAATAAGGGTTTGGTCAGTTAGAAATAGTTTTATTTGGGCAATAATGGCGAGGTGTGATAGCTAACCGTGAAGGTAGGAGTCCAATAGATGGACCATGAAAACTCATATTTGCTGATATAAGGGGTTGGTCATAGCCACCATATATGATATTAGGAGGTGCATGAGAATCCTCTAAGTACACTGTACATATGTATCATGGAGCGCGAAGATACTCAGGAATCCCCTACTCTTATGGTATCTTTGGTTCGTGCGGCTGCATACATCAGAGCCCTTTCAGGGGGTTACGCTAGACCTATATAGCCCATTAGTGGTTCTATGATGGTTAAGCTACACATACCCAGGTTAATGGTTTTAAAGGCATGCTAAACCTAATTCTCTTTTCCAGTATGGTTATATATATGTGTGTGAGGTTTCTATGCATATGGTTATTTTACTTGGTTTTACTGGATAGCATTATTTTATTCTTATCCTGAGTACTTACTAGCGTTGTCACTCTCTAATCCATCCTCAAGCGGTTGTATCCCCACGTGATGTAGGAACCAATCATTCTACTCCTACTGCTTAATGATCGGATTTTGAGATCAGCTCGGTTGAATTGAATTGGTAAGCTTTCATATTCCAAAAATCTCCATTTCATATCATGGACATCTTTATTTATTTTGGACACTTTATGGATATCGGTTTTGGCTATGGTTGGGAGTATGTCCCAACCGAATATTACTTTTCTTTTGGTTAGAGGCTTTTGTGAAGCTACTATGGGTTGGTATGGGCGAGATTGGTAGTGATGCCAGCCTTAGTATTGGCATTGGCATTGGGGCTGATACAGGTTGACTAAATTTCTCATTGTACGATCCTTATATTATGTTATGGATAGGAACTTGGTTATTATTTTGGTTTTGGCTTATGGTTATCAGTTGGATTTGGTACGGTTAGGATCGTTTGGGTCGGTATCGGTCATAGACCTATCCTAGAGTCTGGATTTTTGCAATAATACGCTATCTTGTTATCTATTTAGAATTCATCTGACTCAGGGTATTTGTTGGATGGTTTGGTTGGGTATTGGGGGTGGTCTCCAATTATAGTTGGACTTGAGATGCCCATTACAACAAGGACCTTGGTCGGGTCGTGTCAAGTTGGTATCAGAGCTTTAGGTTCATGGTCAATTGGGATTCAACAAAGCCGTGTCGAGTAGAGTCTCTTTTAAGGGTGTGTAGAGTGCCACACTTATAAGGGAGAGGCTACAAGACATTTAGGAATATTTCACTTTCTTGGTATTCTATTTTCAAGCTTGGATTCTAAGTCATGAAATCTTCTCTAATTCTAGTTTGTTCGCTTTTCAGATTATGGGTCGATGATCTGAGATATAAGAAAATTCCTTTATCCCAACTGAGGACAATGTTGAAGGTATACACACTACTCAGGGGATCCATACTCGATATAGGGGTCCAGTCCCTGATATTTTTAGTTTTCTACTAATTGCTACTAGTCCTCCTTAGAATTAGGTGACTAATGCAGATTGGCCAATCGATTCATGTTATTGCTTAGTTGGTTGATACTCAGGTTGAGCGGAATGCATTTGGTAATTCATTTGCAGAGGTGACAAAGGTTATCCTATTTATGAAGATGAATCCTCCTACTTTTACTGGTGCAATGATGGAAGAGGATTCTCAGGGTTTCTTGGATGAAATGGAGAAAATTTTTAGGGTCATGTAGGCAACAAATGTGGAAGGGGTGAATTTTGCTATTTACCAGCTGAAAGATGTAGAATACCAATGGTATGAGGAGTGGCAGAGAGTGAAAGGTGATATTGAAGAGTCTACTTTATGGGAGACTTTCTCTAATGCTTTTATGGACCGCTTCTTTCCTCAGGAATTGAGGGAAGCAAAGGCAGAGAAATTTATTAATCTAAATCAGGGAAAGATATCGGTCAAGGAATATGCCTTGAAATTTCATCAGCTGTCAAGGTATTCTCCGTAATCAGTGTCTTATATGAGGGAAAAGATGAGACAATTTGCTTCTGGACTACCTTAAGATTTGATCCTTAAAATAAAGACTGCATTGCTGATAAAGGATATGTATATGTCTAGGTTAGTGGTTCATATGCAACAGGTAGAGAAAGAAAAAAGGAAGGAGGTTGAATTTGATGAAAGGCAGGGTAAGAAGTTCAAGTCTTCTGAACAAAGTGGTGGGCAACAACAAGGTGGTTGGGATGATGGTAAATGGCCAAAGAAAAAATGGGAGATTTTTGGTTCCTTCTCTATAACTAGTGCTTCTTACCTAAAGCCTTCAGGTGATAGGTGTCAGTAAGGTGGCGATAATTTTTGGGCACATGGTACCCAATCTCAAGAAAGTGAGGCTCAATCGGCCTCATCTTGCCCTCATTGTCGATTTTGTGGCAGGTTATATAGGGGTTTCTGTGATGAGCAGAGGGACAACTGTTTTAAGTGTCTCAAACCATGCCATATACTTAAAAATTATTCGATTGAGAAACGTGTTTTGGGTGTGAGTAAGGAACCGATTGCTGTATCTTTTGCTCCCGTACCAAATGGTCCTTCTTCTACATTTGTTTCTTCTTCTTGTATTAACATAGGTCGGAATAGGTTATATGCTCTTGCTACTCGGCAAAAATCTGAGGCATCACCTGATATCGTGACTGGTATGTTACAGTTCTTTTCTTATGACGTGTATTGTTTGCTTGATCCAGGGTCCACTTTTCCTTATGTGACCCTATTTGTGGCTGTGTATTTTAGTTTTGATCCCGAGGTTATTTCAGATCCCTTTTCTGTTTCTACCTCAGTTGGAGACACTGTTGTTGGTAAGAGAGTCTATAGGGTATGCGTGGTATCTGTTGGTAGTAGAAAGACTTTAATGGATTTGTTTGAACTTGATATAATGGATTTATATGTTATTCTAGGGATGGATTGGTTACACTCTTGTTAAGTATCCTTGGATTGTCGGACCCGTAAGGTTGGCTTTAGGTTACCTGGTGAACCGATTATTGAGTGAGAGAGTGGTTCCCTAACTCCTAGGGGGAGGTTTATTTTTTATCTTAGATCTCAGAGATTAATTTCTAAAGGGTGTCTCTATCATCAGGTTAGGGTTAAATATTCTAACTCGGAGGGTCCTTCCTTTCATTCGATTTTGATGGTGAAGGAATTTCCTGAAGTCTTTTCGGATGATCTTCTTGGTGTTCCTCCAGATAGATAGATTGAGTTTGGTATTAATTTGGTTCCAGACACTCATCCAATATCTGTCCCTCTTTATAGAATGGTTGCGGCTGAGTTACGAGAACTAAAAGAGCAACTTAAGGATCTTTTAGATAAGGGTTTCATCCAGTCTAGTATATCCTTGTAGGGTGCAATGATTTTATTCGTGCTCAAGAAGGATGGTTAATTCTGGATGTACATTGACTATCGGCAATTGAATAAGGTAGTGGTCAAGAAAAAGTATCCTCTTCCAAGGATAGAAAACTTATTTAATCAGTTCAAAGGTGCAAAATTCTTTTCTAAGATAGATCTTTGGTCTGGGTATCATCAACTTAATATTAGTGAGGAGGATATCGCTAAGATGGCTTTTCGTACTCGGTAGGGGAACTTTGAGTTCTTGGTTATGTCATTGGGTTTGACT
Source organism: Capsicum annuum (assembly GCF_002878395.1). Taxonomy (NCBI): domain Eukaryota; kingdom Viridiplantae; phylum Streptophyta; class Magnoliopsida; order Solanales; family Solanaceae; genus Capsicum; species Capsicum annuum. The sequence goes on along the minus strand of NC_061121.1, from coordinate 154,743,730 downwards.
AATGCCCCGACGGTATTTATGGATTTGATGAACATAATTTTTTGGCAGTTTTTAGATCTTTTTTCATTATGTCTATTTATGACATCTTGGTGTATTCTAAGAGTGAGGTGGATCATGCTAATCACCTCCGCATGGTGTTGCAGACCTCTAAAGAGCAACAGTTTTATGCCAAGTTCTCCAAGTGTGAGTTTTAGTTGAACGGTGTGACTTTTCTTGGTCATATTATTTCTAGTGAAGGGATCATGGTGGATCCAAAAAAGGTGGTTGCGGTTAAAAGGTGGCCTAGACCCACGACTCCAACCGACATTTGGATCTTTTTGGGTTTGGCTAGGTATTATAAGTAGTTCGTGGAAGGTTTCTTGATGATAGCTACCCCATTGACAAAGTTAACTTAGACGAAGGTAAAGTTTTCGTGGTTGGATTCTTATAAGGTAAGTTTCGAGAGGCTAAAGGATAAACTAACTTTAGCTCAGATTTTAATAGTGCCTGAAGGTAATGAGGGGTTTTTGGTTTATTGTGATGCATCTCGGATGGGACTTAGTTGCGTTTTGATGCACCATAGGAAGGTGATTGCCTATACTTCTAGACAGTTGAAGGTACATGAGAGGAATTACCATACTCATGATTTGGAACTTTTATCGGTGGTTTTTGCTTTAAAAATCTGGCGACATTACTTATATGAAGTGTACATAGACATTTTTCTGATCATTAGAGTCTACAGTATGTGTTCACTCAGAAGGAGGTAAATCTTAGGTAAAGGAGATGGTTGAGCTTCTTAAGGACTATGATATGAGTCTTCACTACCACCCAGTTAAACCTAAAGTGGTTACTGATGCTTCTAGCAGGTTTTCCATGGGGAGTTTAACTCATGTGGATCAGGAGAAATAGGAATTGGTGAAGGCTATTAACCACTTGGATAATCTTAGAGTTTGTCTCTTGGACTTCAATGATGGTGGTGTGATAGTACAAGAAGTGGTTCGGTCATCTCTTGGTGCAGAGATCAAGTACAAGGAAATACTAGATCCCATCTTGATAAAATTCAAGAGTGATATTGGTGGAAAAATAATGATGGTATTCCAGATCAGTGGTGATGGTACCTTGAGGTACCAAGGGCGATTATGTGTGATGTTGGGTGTATTTATGCACTTTAGCGTTACTATTCTAGTCTTTTTACCTTGTTTTAAGGATGATTCTTATGCTATATGTGTTGATAATGATATAAATGAGCATTTATGTGTCCAATTATTTGTTTGCAATGTTTAAATGGTGGTTTTACATGAGTTTTGATTCAATTTGAGCATTTAGAGTTCAACCAATGAAACTAGTGTTACTAGCTTGAGCTAGGTGTTTTTCTAGTCTATTGTGTTGGGTTCTAATTCTATAGAAGGCGTGGTTAATGGATATGATTGGTGTTTTCAGGACTCAAATCATGATGAATTGGACGCAATTGGATACATTGCTGATATATGATGATAGAAGGAATAAAAGTCATGGGAACATAGCTCAAAAAGAAAAGCTGGAAGGCAAAACACGTTTATAAAGTCACCGCATCGCGCCGACCATCAAAACTGCGTTGGACAAATTCTAGTGGAGTAGCGCGATTATGGCATGTCGCGGTGAAGAAGGAAATCATAGTTGTCACTTTTCAATGACTTGGCGCGATTTCACTGCATCCCAGTACAGGCCAAGTTGCCAATTTCTGAGACCTGGAAGTTTAGCGCATCGCGGAAGAAGGAGATTTCACAATTGTCAAAAACCAGTGGCTCACCATGATAGTGGCGTGTCGCGGTGAGTGTAAATTTCACAATTTCACTAAATAATGAATTTCCACGATTATACAAAGTGTGACAGAATATGACATTTGATGGCATGGCGTGACGCGTCGACTGGCAAAATTGGAAAAATTCTACCCAGCTGAAGAAAAACGATGTGAAACACAACTCATGTGGGTTTATGACTTTAATACTATAAATATAACGTCCCAAACTCCGTTTTGGGGGAGGAGGAACCCCTAGATCACTTGGAACAACATTGGAGGCTTCCAAAACTTCTTTTTAGTTTTTTATTTCTTTAATTTAGCTTTCTTTTATGGTTTTAATCATTCATACAATCAATTGGATGTTGATTATGGCTATGAGTGGCTAAAAACCCCTTTTCCGGGGTTGAAGCCAAGTTAATGATTATTATTGCTATGGATTAAGTTTGTTTTCTTTGTTTATCAATATGATTGTTTGTTTATGCTCGTTTTAACTATTTTAAGGATTCGCAACCCTTAGAATACATCCATTGTCAACCTTGTGAACTCGAGAGAGGGAATAGGGCGATAGAACATGAGAATAAGCAGAGTATGGTTCTTGATTATTTATAAAATAAGAAACTTGAATTAGTATCTAAGACAGGGATATACTTAGATACCTTGCTTGATTCATATGTATGATGATATTTGTTGAGAACTTAAGTGAATTATTACATTCCCGCTCAATGATGTAGGTGTAAGGTTCAACTTAGGTAATAGATTAGTGGTTGGGAAACCATAATCGTGTAATTTACCCTACGAATCAACAACCAAGATAAGTAGGTTAATGAATGAACTCTAATAACATAATATGATTGTTCAGAGTGCTTCAACACTATGTTTTCTCTTATTGATTGTTACAAGATCTTTACTTTTTGCATTATTTAATTTACTTGCAATATACAAATTCAATTCTCTCTTTTGGTTACTCTCGCATCAAATGAATCTAAATTGTGAACTGAAATCAAATTTTTGCCAAATCTAGTCTCTATGGGATCGATAACTTGGCTTTCTTGAAGGACACTATATTACTTGGTAGACCACGTACACTTGCGTGTGCGCTTGGACGCTGTCAATTTTTTTAGTGTCGTTGCCTGGGACTTGTTATTTAGTTATTGTTTGTTTTAGTTTTACTTTTAGATTTATTTAGTGTTTTTTACACTTGGTTTTGGTTTTGTGTTTGAAGGAAACAGGTATCAAAGTTTATAAGATGGCAAGGGATCGGGAGTTGGTAGAACTAAGCCTGAAGCCAGAGCAACTTTACCATTAGTGCAGGAGAGAAGCAATCCTTCTCCCTAGATTTCCACAAATCCAAGAAGGCCAAGAGAATACTGCTCCTATGGCTGAACAATAAGCAGTTGGTAGGAAGGTTAGGGAAGTGGCAGTCCCACTTCCAATGAACTTGATTTCCCTAATTAAAAGACCGACAGTTGGAGGGAATTTCGAGTTTAAATACAATATGGTGTAGCTTCTTATTAGCAGTGGACAATTTGCAGGGCTTTTACACGAGGATCCACAAGTCCACTTGCAAACCTTCATTGAGCTTACAGATACATTTACTCCAATCGGGCTGATTCCAAATTATGTGAGGCTGACACTCTTTCCTTATTCACTTATTGGGGAAGCTAAAAGGTGGTTGAATGTAGAGCTGACCAGTTCAATCACAACATGGGACGACTTAGCCAGAAGATTCCTCATTAGATTCTTTCCATCAGGCAAGACTAAGAGACTTCACAGTGAGTTAGTGGGCTTCAAATAGAAGCCTGATGAAAATCTACATCATGCTTGGAAACACTTCAAGGCCCTCATTCAGGATTTTCCACACCACCAACAGTCGAATGAGGTACTTGCTCATACTTTTTTAGAAGCTCTCGATCACAATACAAAAATTTTGCTAGATTCAGCTGCAGGTGGTTAAGCGTTAGAGCTACCTTATGATGAGCTATACACATTGCTGAACCGCATAGCACAAGGAAATCCAAAGTGACACTGAGATTCTAGAAGTTCCACAAAAAGAATTACGGGTGTGTTGGAGTGGACCAATTCACAGCTTTATCAGAACAGGTTTTTGCCTTACAAAATTTGATCAACACAACATTCAACACCATGAAATTAGGAGCAGCACAACCTGCAGCCACAATCAATGCTATTCAATAAGCCTCAGGTTGGTGTGAAGTATACAGAAATAGTGGTCATGTAGTGTCCATGTGTGCTTGAAATCTAAAATCTGTGATGTATGTGGGAAATGCTCAAAGACCAAATTATGGTAATTCCTACAGCATGAAGTTGCAAACTCAGCCACCAAATTAGTTATGGAATGCCCCATAGCCACATGCCCAACCAAATCAGTCAATGAGCAACATGGAAGAGATGATGAAACAACTTGTAGCTAGTCAAACATAATTGATTGCGGATCTGAGTAGTTAAAAGGAGGGATTACAAAATCAAAAAGTGGCCCAGAGAAATTTAGAGTTATAGGTTGGGCAGATACAATAAATATTAAATACCAGACCACAAGGTGGTTTGCACGTTGATTCAGAAAATCCAAAACAAGTCATGAAAATTACCTTAAAGAGTGGTTAAAGGCTTTATGAAGAACCTCCTAAGGCAAAAAGAAGGTAGATGCTGAGGTAGTGACCCAACAAGTTTTCGATAGAGTTTCTGAAAATTCAAGGAAGTCTGAGTACTTGAAGGAAAAAGTTGTTAAAGCAGAAGTGAAGAAGAGGATGCCACTACCCTTCCCTCAAAAGTACATAAAAGCGAAAGAGGATGCATTGTTCAAAAAGTTCATTGACACATTCAAAGAATTGTATATTAATCTACCTTTGCTAGATATTTTGCAGAGTATGCCTAAGTATGCAAAGTACTTGAAGGATATGGTGGCAAAGAAGGTAAAACTGCATGATGTGGGAGCTATAACACTCACTGAAGAGTGTAGCGCGGTAATGACACAAAAAATCCCTAAGAAATTAAAAGATCAAGGGAAGTTTGCTATCCCTATTTAAATTAGGGTAAATACGTCCATGCATTGAGTGACTTTGGAGCAAGCATAAATTTAATGTCCCTAGCATTATTTTAAAAATTGGGCTTTGGAGAGCCTAAAACGACACGAGTGGTAATGCAGCTAGCAGACGTATCTATAGTATATCCAGATAAAATCATTGAGGATGTCCTTATAAAGGCTGGTGAATTTGTTATTCCTTCTGACTTTATTGTTCTTGATTTTGTGGCAGATGAACAAGTACCAATTATTTTGGGGCATCCATTCTTAGCAACTGGAAGGGCTTTAACTAATATTAGAGAAGGAACACTCAAGAGTAGGGTAGATGATGAAGAGGTAGTATTTGATGTTTACAAGGCCCCATTGAAAATCCCTTATATAATGATTTATGCATGATTAATCTGTTTGAAAGGGATGAGTGTGGGGTGCCTAAGCCACTAAAGACCTCTTCCAAATACCTAATTGAGCGGCCTAAGATGAAACCACCAATTCCCAATATGTTAAAAGGTAAAAGGGGTTTGAAATGAATGAAAAATGATTCCCAAAAAGGGGTAAAAGGGTGAAGGAATATGGTTGATTTGATATGGGTCATGACGCGACACTAAATCAGGCACTGCTTGGGAGGTAATCCAAGTTAATTAGGTATGTTTTCTTTTTAGTTTTCTTTTTAGTTTTTATTTGACGTAGTTTTTGTTTTTGGTTGAGTCACAGGTTCATGGGAAGTCTGAGTACCATAAACTTAATATTGAAGCATGGCAAAGATTGAGTGTGGGGTTCCATGGATCCCATTTATGTGTGAAGATGCTACTCGCTAGGTCTAGAGGCCTTAAAGAGTATTTCTATCTTTTTACTTTTAAATTCACTTTGGGGACAAAGTAGATTTTTATGTATGGGGTAGGGAAATTTTCAAATTTTAGCTCAAATTAAAAATTTTTGGTGTAAGATATTCTTGTTGGTTCTATTTTTGATTGCATGGTGCAAGTGTTTTGTTTGGTAAAAGCATCTGGAATAAGTGAATTTCTACTTTTGAGACTCTTAGGCTCATTTTTGTGACTCTTGTATTTGTGGCTTAAATTTGAATTCATATTATTTTTGGTTGGGAGACTATGATGATCCTATTGAGTTGAGCATGTGCCATGTGTGTGTAAGTTTTTTTGTATATTCTTTGTTTCATATGATTCTAGAACTTGCTCGGTGTTGTGTGAGGCAAAGTAAATAATGTGGATTTAGGAGATAATATAGGGATTTCTTTGATAGCCTTATTTTATACCTTCTAGTTATCCTACCCTTGTGCTTTATCCTAGTTAACCCTCATTGAGCCTTTAACTTTTTCTTTGGAAACCTCATAAGTATCCTAATCCTTCTTTGATAGACCATAATTTGATCTAAAAAGCTCCTAAGTGCTTTAATGAAAAATTGAATTAGTAAGGAGTTTGAGAAATTGAAGAAGAAAAAGGGGAAATTGATGCCCCAGGGTAATAGTTATTGGTGTATAATTGATGTGTGATGGATGGTTGTGATATAATTTATTCTAAAAATATTACCATGATTGTGAAAAAAGAGAAAAAAATGACTCTTGTGGTAGTAAACTATGTGTCCACCAAGTATTTGTGAAAATACTTAAAAAAGATGGGGCAAAAACAAAAGGTATGGATGAATGAATAAGTGTAATTTAGTTGTTGTAGATTGATTTTAATTGTTTAATTTAGTGTATTAAAACACTTAGAGAGGTTAGTCACTATTCCCAAATAGTTTCTACCCGTCCCTTAGCTTACATTACAACCCAAAAAATACCTATTTGATCCTAAATTCAACATTCTAATATTAGTGGATCACTACACTAAGGGTAAGCCTATGGTTCATTATGTTTAACTTGTGAATTCTTTGTGAGAGTGAGCGTAATTTGATTCTTGTACCCATTGTGATAATGTGCATTATTTTGAGTGATTATGGGTAAATCTCTTATTGTGAGGGGCACATTTTTGATGAATATGGGTTTATTTTATGATGTCTTTAATTGAACAATATGCATGAGTTTGCCACATGTGGTGTCCATTCTTGAGGCTGGGATGTTTTGGAAGTAGGATTCTTGAGCTTTCAATTGCGTATAACATGATTAGTGCTGTAAACTTATAATCCATGAAGTCATTATAGTCCTAGCTTGAGTGTCTTGTATGAGGTATAAGTGTGGAGTCTTGTCAGCTCATGGTGTTTTTAGTTAAGAGTTGTTTGAGGACAAACAAGGCTTTAAGTGTGGGGTGGTGATGTTGGGCATATTTATGCACTCCAGCGTTACTATTCTAGCCTTTTTAGCTTTGTTTTGAGGATGATTCTTATGCTATATATGTTGATAATGATATAGATGAGCATTTATGTATCCAAATATTTGTTTACAATGTTTAAATGGTGGTTTTACATGAGTTTTGATTCAATTTGAGCATGTAGAGTTCAACCAATGAAACTAGTGTTACTAGCTTGATCTAGGAGTTTTTTTAGTCTATTGTGTTGGGTTCTAATGCTATAGGAGGCGTGGTTAATGGATATGATTGGTGTTTTCAGGGCTCAAACCGTGATTAATTGGACGCAATTGGATACATTGATGATAGGTCATGATAGAAGGAATAAAAGTCATGGGAACATAGCTCAGAAAGACAAGTTGGAAGGCAAAAATTCATGTTTATAAAGTCACCGCATCGCGCCAACCAATAAAATGGCATTGGTCAAATTCCATCAGAGTAGCGCAATTATGGAACATCTCGGAGAATCTCAAATTTCTATTTGGCAAAATCCAGTGTTGGTCCACGATTGTGGCGCGTCGCGGTGAAGAAGGATATCACAATTGTCACTTTCTAGTGACTTGGCGCAATTTCATCGGGCCTTGGTAAAAGCCCAGTTGCCAATTTTTAAGACCTAGAAGTTTAGAGCATTGCGGAAGAAGGAGATTTTACAATTGTCAAAAACCAGTGGCTCACCGCGATAATGGCACGTCGCAGCGAGTGTAAATTTCACAATTTCACTGAATAATAAATTTCTACGATTATACAAAGTGTGATAGAATATGACATTTGATGGTATGGTACGATGTGCTGACTGGAAAAATCAGGAAAATTCTGCCCAGCTGAAGAAAAACGACGTGGAAATACAATCCAAGTGGGTTTATGACTTTAATACTATAAATATAACGTCCCAAACTCCGTTTTTGGGAAGGAGAAACCCCTAGATCACTTGGAACAACATTGGAGTCTTTCAAAACTTCTTTTTAGTTTTTTATTTCTTTAATTTAGCTTTCTTTTATGGTTTTAATCATTCATACAATTAATTGGATATTGATTACGGCTATGAGTGGCTAAAAACTCCCTTTCTGGGGTTGAAACCAAGAACATTATTATTATTGCTATGGATTTTTTTTCTTTGCTTATCAATATTGGTTGTTTCTTTATTCTCGTTTTAACTATTTTAAGGATTCATGACCCTTAGAATACATCTATTGTCAACCTTGTGAACTCGAGAGAGCGAATAGGGCGATAGAACATGAGAATAAGCAGAGTATGGTTCTTGATTCTTTATAAAATAAGAAACTTGAATTAGTATCTAAGACAGGGATGTACTTAGATACCTTACTTGATTCATTTGTAGGATGATATTTGTTGAGAACTTAAGTGAATTATTACATTCCCGCTCAACGATGTAGGTGTAAGGTTCAACTTAGGTAATAGATTAGAGGTTGGGAAACCATAATCCCGTAATTTACCCTATGAATCAACAACTAAGATAAGCAAGATAAGCAACTAAGATAATCGCGTAAACCTAAGGTTCAGAGTGCTTCAACCCTAGGTTTTCTCCTATTGATTGTTACAAGATCTTTACTTTACGAATTATTTAATTTACTTGCAATATACAAATTCAATTTTCTCTTTTGTTTACTCTTGCATAAAGTGAATCTAAATTATGAACTGAAATCAAATCGTTGCCAAATCTAGTCTCTGTGGGATCGATAACTTGACTTTCTTGAAGGCCACTATATTACTTGGTAGACCACGTACACTTGTGTGTGCACTTTCAATGTGTTTCTACATCAGTGGTTTACAATAGAGGGTTTTGGTTGAGGAGCATGAATCATGCTATGTTCATCCCAGTTCAAAACAAATGTATTATGATCTCAATTAGATGTATTGGTGGAGTGGTATGATGAGGGATATGGCTAATTTTGTGGCTAAATACATGGTGTGAAAATAAGTCAAAGTTGAGCACATGAGGACTGGTAGGTTGTATCAGGAAATGGAGTTTCCATAATAGAAATGGGAGGTAATCAATATTGATTTCATTACTAGTCTTCCTTGGTCTAGAAATCAATTTGATTCGATTTGGGTCATTATGGATAGGATGATCAAGTTCAGTTACTTCTTTTCGATGTGGACTAACTTTTTGGCTAAGGATAATATGAGGTTGTATGTCAATGAGATTGTAAAGCTGCATGGGGTACCTGATGAGATTATCTCTGATCGTGGTACACAGTTTTCATCTCACTTCTGGCGGTCTTTCCAGTAAGGGTTAGGTACTAAGGTTAGTTTGAGGACGGCTTTTCATCTGCAGAGGGATGAACAAGTAGAGAGGACTATTTAGACATTGGAGAACATGCTTCGTGCGTGTGTGATTAATCATGGTGGCAATTGGGTGGAGCATCTACTTTTGTTAGAATTTTCTTACAATAATAACTATTATTCGAGTATTGGGATAGCCCCTTTTGAGGCTTTGTATGGTAGGAGGTGTAGATCACTTTTTGGGTGGTTCGAGCTTAGTAAGGAGGATATGTTCAGTCCGAATTTGGTTTACCATACTCATGATTTGGAACTTTAAATATCTGGTGGCATTTCTTTAAATATCTGGTGGCATTACCTATATGGAGTACACGTGGACATCTTTTCTGATCATAAGAGTCTACAGTATGTGTTCACTTAGAAGGAGGTAAATCTCAGGTAAAAGAGATGGTTGGAGCTTCTTAAGGACTATGATATGAGTCTTTACTACCACCCAGGTAAACCTAACGTGGTTACTGATTTTTCTAGCAGGTTTTCCATAGGGCGTTTAGCTCATGTGGATCAGGAGAAATGGGAATTGGTGAAGGATATTCACCGCTTGGATAATGTTGGAGTTCATCTATTGGACTCCAATGATGGTGGTGTGGTAGTACAGGAAGTTTTTCGGTCATCTCTTGGTGCAAAGATCAAGTAAAAGCAAATGCTAGATCCCATCTTGATAAAATCAAGAGTGATGTTGGTGGGAAAATGATGATGGTATTCGAGATCAGTGGAGATGGTATCTTGAGGTACCAAGGGAGGTTATGTGTTCCTGACGTTGATGGTTAACGACAGAGGGTTTTGGTTAAGGTGCATGAATTGCGCTATGTTGTTCATCTCGGTTCTACAAAAATGTATCATGATCTCAAGAAGTTGTATTGGTGGAGTGGTATGATGAGGGATGTGGCTGATTTTATGGCCAAATGCATGGTGTGCCAATAAGTCAAATTTTAACACATGAGACCTAGAGGGTATCAGGAAATGGAGTTTCCAGAAAGGAAATAGGAGGTAATCAATATGGATTTTGTTACTGGTCTTCCTCGATCTCGAGATTAATTTGATTCGATTTGGGTCATCGTGGATAGGATGACCAAGTTTGCTCACTTCTTGCAGGTACGGACTAATTTTTTAGCTGAGGACTATACGAGGTTGTATCTCAATGAGATTGTAAAGCTGCATGGGGTACCTGTTTTGATTATGTCTGATCGTGGTACGCAGTTTTTATCTCACTTCTGGCGGTCTTTCCAGTAAGGATTGGGTACTAAGGTTAGTTTGAGTACTGTTTTTCATCCACAGAGGGATGGACAAGAAGATAATACTATTTAAACATTGGAGGACATGCTTCGTGCGTGTGTGATTGATTATGGTGGAAATTGGGTTGAGCATCTACCTTTGTTAGAGTTTGCTTACAACAATAGCTATCATTGGAGCATTGAGATGACCCCTTTTGAGGCTTTGTATGGTAGGAGGTGTAGATCTCCTATTGGGTGGTTTGAGCTTAGTGAGGTGGATATGTTCAGTCTGGATTTGGTTTATCAGGTAATAGAAAAGTTAAAGGTGATTCGGGATAGGATTAAGGCTACCTAAAGTCACCAAAAGTCCTATGCAGATGTGAGGCATAGAGACTTTAAGTTTGAGGTTAGGGATAAGGTGTTCCTTAAGGTATTTCCCATAAAAGGAGTAGTGTGGTTTGGTAAAAAAGGAAAGCTCAGTCCCTGGTATATTGGTCCTTATGTGGTTGTGTGGAGGGTTGGTATTCTGGCGTATGAATTGGAGTTGCCTTCTAATTTAAGATCCATTGACAATGCCCAAGCGCACATGCAAGCGTACATGGTCTACCAAGTAATATAGCGGCCTTCAAGAATGTCGAATATCGATCCCACAGGGACTTGTTCTAATAACTATTTGATTTTAGTTAACAATTTAGATTCAATTGATGCAAGAGTAACCAAAAGAGAGTTTTAAATAATTGTAAATTTCAAGGCAAAGTAAACAATGTGTAAAATAAAGGTCTTGAGACAATCAATAGGAGAAAGCCCAGGGTTAAAGTACTTCGAATAATCATACTACATTATAAACTTCATTCATTATCTTGCTTATCTTGGTTGTTGATTTGTATGGTGAAATGCACAATCATGGTCTCCCGACCTGTAACCATTTACCTAACTTAGACATTATAACTACATCGTTGAGCGGGGATGTAATAATCTAATTAAGTTCTTTAAGCTATCATCCTACGTGTGAATCAAGTAAGGGTTCTAGGTAGATCCCTGTCCTAGATGCTAATTCAAATTCCTTATCTCATAAAATAATAAGAACCCTACTTCGTTTATCCTCACGTTCTCTCTCCCTATTCCCTATCCCGAGATCACAAGGTTTACAAGATGTGTATTCTAAGGGTGATCAATCCTCAAAATAATTCAAACAAGATTAAACAAGCAACCAAATATGATAAGCAAATTAAACGTAATTTATCCAAAACAATAGTAATCATGTTCTTGGATTTAACCCCAGAAAGGGAGTTTTTAGGCATTCATAGTCATAATAATCATCCAAATAATTGTATGAAAGATCAAAACCATAAAGAAGCTAAATTAAAGAATGAAAAACCTAAAAATAAAGTTGTAGCAACCTCCTCAATGCTCTCAAACGTCCCAAGATATCCAAGATGGGTTTTAACACGTTATATTTATAGTAGACTAATCATAAACCAAGTAGGATTAGGTTTTCACATTGTCCTTTTTCAGCTGGGTATAATTTTCCCACTTTTGATGATCATCGCATCGCCTTAAGGTGTCCATCGCTATAAGCCCGTGATATGGTGTAATCACATTAAGTTTCTAAAAGTGACAATTGTTAATTTGCCCATTGTCGTGATGCGCCACCACCATCATCGCTATAAGCATGCCATCGCGGTGGTGTGCTCCCAGGCGTCCTATTCTCATTATGTGGTCTTATGCTTTCGTCGGTATACTCTACGCCTTTGTATGATGTTTCCACTTGATTTGAGGCTTGTAAATCCTTCCTGTATCATTATAATCATCTCACCTAGCCACCTATAACATTTCACACCCCGAATTAAAGCTGAAAACAATACAACAATCATGACGATGAGCTAGTAACTCAAGATAGAACACTAGTTTTTTCATCTAGCCCAGAAATGCTCAAATTGAACACAAACTCGTACGAAAACACCATTAAACATCGTAACCACATACGTGGTCACTTAGATGCACATTTATATCATTATTAACATATTGTACATATGAATGGTCCTCAAAACAAGGCTTATTAAGCTAGGATAACAACACTGAAGTGCATAAATTCACCCAACATCACCACCCCACACTTAAGGCCTTGTTTGTCCTCGAACAACTCTTCACTATAAGCATCATGAGCTGAGGAGACTCTACACTTCTACTACAAGAAATACATTCAAGCAAGTACTACAATGACTACAAAAGATGCAAGTTTATACACTAAGCATGTTATGTACACCATTGAAAGTTCAAGAACACTACTCCAAAACATCCAAGCCTCCAGAATTAACTTACCAAGTTGGTAAACTCATGCTAATTGCTCAATATAAGACATCACTACAAATCACTCACATTCATCAAACATGTGCCTTTACAATAAGAGAGTTAACTATAATCATTCATATAAATACAATCTATTACACAATGGGTGCAAGAATCAAGTTACGCTAACTCTCACAAAGAATTCACAAGTTACACATAATGAACCATAGGCTTTCCCTTAGTGCAACTCTCCTCTAATATCAGAATGATGAAGCTTAGGATTAAATAGGTCATTAATGGTTGTAATTTAGGATAAGGGATGAGTAGGAACTATTTTTGATAAATAGTAACTATCTTCCCTAAGAAATTTAATACATCACTTTATACATTCAATTCAACTCTAACAACCAAATCACACCATTTTTATCTACCTCATTTTTTTGTTTTCACCCCATCTTATTAAGCTATTTTACATACACTATGGTGGGAGGATTCTATGCACAACTCATTCAATATGAACAAATTTTTATTCTTTTAATTACTCAACTCCCCACCATAACACATAACAATTCTTTTTAACACCAATAACTATCATCTTGGGGCTTCACTTTCACCTCTTCTCCTCTTATTTCTTAAACTCCTTACTCAATTAATTTTTTCGTTAAAGAACCTAGGAGCTTTGGATCAAATAAATATCTATAAAATAAGGGATTAGGCTACATATAAGGCTACCAAAGAAAAAGCTAAAGGTTCAACAGGGATTACTAGGATTATTCACATGGGTAGATAAAAAAGAAGATCTAAAAGAAGGTTATCAAAGAAATGCCTATATCATATCCTAAGCCCACACTCTTTATTTCACTTTGCACATACACCAAGAAAGTTCTATACATCACATACAACAAGGAATATACAAATACCTCACATCGAACATGGCACATACTCACCTCATGTAGGATCATCGTAGACTCAACCAAATAATATCATGAATTCTATTTAAGCCAACAAGTACAAGAATCATAAATGTGAGCCTAGGAGTCTCAAAGGTAGTAATTCACTCAATCAATATGGTTTTACAAAATAACACTTGTATCATGCAATCACTTATAGCACCAATAAGAATATCTTACTTATTCCTAACACAATTTTTTTAAAATAAATTTACCCTAAAAATGGAAATTTCTCTACCCCACACTTATAAATCTACTTTTTCCCCAAAGTATACTTAAGAGTAGAGATAGAAATACTACCTAAGGACTTTATGCCTAGCTAGTAGCATTTTTATATATCAAGGAAGTCTGGGGACCCCATACTTAGTCTTCGCCATACTCCTTAGCTCAGGTTTTTTGGTACTCAGACTTCCCATCAACCCATGGCACAACAAAAACAAAAAACTACATGAAATAAAAACTAAAAACCAAAAATAAAACATACCTACTTAACTTGAGTTACCTCCTAAGTTGCGCTTGATTTAGTGTCGCGGCATGACCCAACTACGACTTAGCCAAATTCCTTCATCTTTTTCCTCAAACTTGAAGGCCATCTTCTGATTTGTTTCTGACCTGTTGAGTGTGGACTCTCAAGTTTAATAACATTCTTAAGTTTATAATTTTCAAGCTCATCCACTTGCATTATTTGGGATTAGGTGGTAGAGGCTTTGGCTGCTCAATGAGGGTGTCCAAAGAGGTCTTTGGCGGATTAACTACCCGACACTTATCCCCTTCAATAATAGTAATCACGCACATGCACAAATCTTTATAATGGGATATTGTGCTTAGCAAGTTGTATACTTTGAAGAACATCTCTTCATCCTACAACCTCATTGTGATCGTACCCTCTGTCACATCAATCAACGCTTCTCTTATTTCTAAGAATGGATGCCCCAAGATGATTGGTACTTTTTTGTCTGCTTAAAATCTTAGAATAATAAATTTATCAAGATTTATGAATTTACCAACCTTTATGAGGGCATTCTTTTTCACTCCTTCGGGATGGGCTATGCTCCCGTTTGCCAACTATAGCAGCACTGAGCTTGGTCTCAGCTTTCCCAAACCCAACGTATTGAACATAGATAAGGGTATAAAGTTGACACCCCTAAATCACTCAAGGAGTGGACCACCTCACTATTCCTAATATGAATGGGGATAGTAAACTTTCCTAGGTCCTTAAGCTTCTTAGGAATCTTCTGTGTTACCATCGAGCTACACTCCTCAATAAGTTCTACCACCTCTACATCCTGTAGCTTTACCTTATTAGCAACCACATCCTTCAAGTACTTATCATACTTGGGTATACCCTGCAAAATATCTAAAAAAGGCAGGTTAATGTAAAGCTCTCTGAACGTGTCAAAAAACTTTTTAATACTTACACTCTCCTTTGTTTTTCTGTGCTTGTGTGGGAAAGAGAGTTGCAACATTTGCTTCTTTTCTTCAGAAACTATTTTTTATTTTGAGTACTTAGACTTTCTTGAATTTTAGCAAATTTTTCGAATACATGTGGGGGAGTCAAATCTACATTTACCTCCTTAGTTGCCTTTAGAGGTTCTTCATTAAGACCTTTACTACTCCTCAAAGTGATTTCCATTACTTTTTTTTTAGATTTTCTATATCTGCTAGAAAACTATCTTGAGGCCTGGTATTCAGTGTCTGTTATAACCACCCTAACTGTAACTCTAAGATTCTTATGGCCACTTGCTGATTCTTTAATTCTCTTTGTTGATTTTTTATGTTTGCAGCCATTTGCGCTTGACCAGCTAAAAGTTATTTCATCATCATCTCCATATTGCCAGTTAACTCATTTGGTGAGGCCTATTTCTGTAGGGCATTCTATGTCTGAATTGGTGACTGAGTCTGTCACTTTATGTTATGTGTTACCATAATTAAGCCTTTAAACATTACACACATACATTATTGATTCTAAATTTATAGCACACATAGCTGCTGAATGGCCACTATTACTGCAAACTTCACACCAACCTATAGCTTGTTGGATTGGATTGACCATGGCTATAGGTTGTGCTACTCCCAACTTTAGACTGCTTATTTGATTTTGCAATGTAGAGATTTGAGTAGATATGGTAGTAAATTGGTCAACCTCCAATACCCCTATAATTCTTTTTGTGGCACTTCTAGAATTTGAATGCTAATTGGGATTTCCTTGAGCTATGTGGTTCAATAAAGTATACAACTCATTATATGTCATCTCAAGAGCTTGACCACCTGCAGCTGAATCTAGCTAAATTTTTGTATTGTGATCAAGAGTCTCTACAAAAGTATGAGCTAGTACCTCATTGGACTGTTGATAGTGTGGATATTCCTAAAGAAGTACCTTGAAGCGCTCCCAAGTATGGTATATATTCTCGTTTGGCTTTTGGTTGAAGCACATAATCTCACTGCGAAGTCTCGTAGTCTTGCCAGATGGAAAGAAATGGATGTGTAATTTCCGTGCCATGTCGTTCCATGACGTGATTAAATTTTTTGACTTCATATTCAACTATTTTTTTGCTTCCCCAAATAGTGAAAAGGGGAATAATGTCATCCTCACATAGTCTTCATTCACAGCCGTGGGGATGAATGTGTCATTGATTTCCAAAAATTTTTGCAAGTGGACCTGTGGATCTTCATATGAAAGCCATGTGAACTGTCCACTGCTAATCAGAACCTGTACCATATTCTGTTTAAGCACAAAATTGCCTCTAGCCGTTGGCTTCTAAAATAAGGAGGTCAAATTTATTGGAAGTGGGATTGCCACTTCTCTGATTGTCTCGTGGGCTGCTTTTTGTTTAGCCATTAGAGCAATATTTTATTGATCTTTTGTGATTTAAAGAATACAGGGGAGAAGGATTACTTCTTTCCTGTATTGATGGAAAAATAACTCAGGTTTGAAGCTTGGTTCAACTAAGTCCTGATCCCTTGCCACCTTACTACTATGTAAACCTATTTCCTGCAAAAACAAAACAAAGACCAAGCGTAAAAACACTAAAGAAATCTAAAAGTAAAACTAAGAATAAAATAGTTGCCAATTTACAAGTCCCTAATAACAGCGCTAAAGACTTGATAGAGCCCAAGCAGACACGTAAGTGTACGTAGTCTACAAAGTAATTAATGGCCTTCAAAAAAGTAGAATATCAATCCCATAAGGACTTTTTCTAAAAAGTATTTGATTTTAGTTCATAATTTAGATTCAATTGATACAAGAGTGACTAAAAGGTTTTGAATAGTTGTAAATTGCAAGGCAAAGTAAACAATGTGTAAAATAAAGGTCTTGAGACAATCAGTAGGAGAGAGCCTAGAGTTAAAGCACTTCAAGCAATCATTCTATGTCATTAAACTACAGTCATTAACTTGCTTATCATGGTTGTTTATTCGTAGGGTTAATTACATTATCATGGTCCTTCGACCTCTAACCATTTACCAAACTAGGACATTACAACTACATCATTGAGCGAGGATGTAATAATCCAATTAAGTTCTTTAAGATATCATCCTACGTGTGAATAAAGTAAGGCTTCTAGATATATCCCTGTCCTAGATACTAATTTGAATTCCTTATTTCATAAAAGAATACGAACCTTACTTTGTTCATCCCCACATTCTATCTCCTTGTTCTCTCTCCTGAGATCACAAGGTTGACAAGATATGTATTCTAAGGGTGATTAATCCTCAAAACAATTAAAATAAGAATAAACAAGCAACCAAATATGATAAGCAAATTAAACAAAATTATTCCAAATTAATAGTACTTATGTTCTTGGCTTTAACCCCGAAAAGGGAGTTTTTAGCCATTCATAGTCATAATCATCATCTAAATAATTGTATATAAAAACCATAAAAAAGCTAAATTAAAGAATGAACAACCTAAAAATAAAGTTGTAGCAGCCTCCTCAATGCTCCCAAATTTCCCAAGATATCTAAGATGGGGTTTAACACGTTATACTTATAGTATACTAATCATAAACCAAGAAGGATTAGTTTTTCATGTTGTCCTTTTTTAGTTGGGCATACTTTTCCTACTTTTGATCATCATCGCATCGCACTAAGATGTCCATCACTATAAGCCCGCGATGCAGTGTAATCACGTTGAGTTTTTTTGATGTGACAATTGTTGATTTGCCTATTGCCGTGATGTACCATCACCATCATCGTTATAAGTATGCCGTTGTGGTGGTGTACTCCCAAGCGTCCTATTCTCATCATGTGGTCTTATGCTTTTGTCGGTATTCTCCGTGCCTTTGTCTGATCCACTTGATTTAAGGCTTGTAAGTCCTTCTTGTATCATTATAATCATCTCACCAAGCCACCTATAACATTTCACACCCTAAATTAAAACTAAAAACCACACAACAATCATAATGATGAACTAGTAACTCAAGCTAGAACACTAGTTTTCTCATCTAGACCTTAAATGCTCAAATTGAACCCAAACTTATATGAAAACTCCATTAAACATTGTAACCACATATGTGGTCACTTAGATGCATATTTATATCATTATTAACACGTAACACATATGAATGGTCCTCCAAATAAGGCTTATTAAGCTTGCTAATCGTGAAGTTGTGAGTCCAATAGATGAACACTGAAAACTCATATTTGCTAACATGAGGGGTTTGTCATAGCAACCATATATGATACTAGTAGGTACATGAGAATCCTTTAAGTACCCTATACATATGTATCATGGAGATCGGAGGTTACTCAGGAACCCACTACTCTTATGGTGTATCTGGTTCATGCGGCTACATGCATCAGGGCCAGTTCATGGGGTTACACTAGACCCATATAAACAGTAGGTGGTTCTAGGATAGTTAAGCTACATATACCCAGGTTAATGGTTTTAAAGGCATTCTTAACCCAATTTTCTTTCTTGGCATAGTTATATATATGTTTGTGGTTTGTATGAATATAGTTGTTTTACTTAGTTTTATTGGATGATATTATTTTATCCTTATCTTGAGTACTTTCTAGCTTTCACCTGCTAACCCATCCTCAGGTGGTTTTATTCTCACGTGATGCAAAAATCGTCCATTCTAATCCTCATTTTTAGTAATCAGATGTCGAGTTTATCTTGGTTGGATCAAAGTGGTGAGCTTCCATATTTTGGAAGGCTCCATTTCATAATATGGACATCTTTATTTATTTTGGATACTTTATGGATATTAGTTTTGCTTATGGTTGGGAGCATGTCCCAACTAGATATTGGTTTTATTTTGGTTAGAGACTTTTGTGAAACTACTATGGATTGGTATAGGCAAGATCGGTAGTGGTGTCATCCTTAGTATTAGTATTGGCATTGGGGATGATATTAGTTGGCTAAATTTCTCATTGTTCCATCAGTTAGATTTTGGATGGTTGGGCTCGTTTGGGTCGATCTCAATCATAGACCTATCCTAGAGTCTAGATTTGTGAGGTTACATGATATCTTATTATATGTTCAAAATTCATCTAATTCAGGGTATATGCTGGATGGTTGAGTTGGTTATCAGGGGTGGTATCTGGTCCTGGTTAGACTTGAGATGCCCATTACGAAAAGGCCCCTGGTTGGGTCATGTCAAGTTAGTATCAGAGCTTTAGGTTTATGTCAATTGGGAGTCCACAAAGTCTTGTCGAGTAGAGTCTATTTTTAGGGTGTGTAGCATGCCATACTCATAAGGGAAGACTACAAAACATTTAGGAATATTTCACATTCTTGGTATTCTATTTTCAAGCTTGGAGTATAAGTCATAAAATCTTTTCTAATCCTAGTTTGTTCGCTTTTCAGATCATGCCTCGATGATCTATGATGCAAAAAAAGTCCTCTGTCCTAATTGGGGATAATGTTGAAGGGACACACACTACTTAGGGGATCCATACTCGATCTAGGGGTCCTATCCCTAATATTTTTAGTGTTTCACTGGTTGCTACTTGTCCTTCTTAGAATGAGGTAACTAATGCAGAATTTTGCTAATTGGTTCATGTTATTGCTCAGTTGGTTACGTTATTGCTCAAGCTGAGCGGGATGCATCTAGTGTTTTATCTGCTAAGGCCATAAGGGTTGGGTAGTTTATGAAGATGAATCCTTCTAATTTTACTAGTGTGAAGGTAGAAGAAGATCCTCAGGGTTTCTTGGATGAAATAGAGAAAATTCTTTGGGTCATGCAAGCAATAATATGGAAGGGGTTAATTTTGCTGCTTACCAACTGAAGGATGTGGCATACCAATGGTACGAGGAGTAGGATAAGGTAAGAGATGATGTCGAGGATTCAACTTTATTGGGGACTTTATCTAATACTTTTTTGGACTGCTTCTTTTCTCAGGAGTTAAGGAAAGCAAAGATAGGGGAATTTGTTAATCTGAAGCATGGAAAGATGTCAGTCAAGGAATATGCCTTAAAATTTTATCAGCATTCAAAGTATGCTCAGTGATTGGTGTCTAATATAAGGTTAAAGATGAGAAAGTTCACTTATGGACTGTCTCGAGATTTGATCCTTGAAAGAAAGACTGCATTATTGATCAAGGATAGAGATATATCTAGGTTGGTAGTTCATATAGAACTGGTGGAGAAAGAAAAAGAAAGCAAGCTGAATTTAGGAACATACAAGGTAAGAAGTTCAGTCTTCTGAATAAGAAAGTCGAAAACAACAAAGTTGTTGGGATGGTGGTAAATGGCCAAAGAAGAAATGGAGACATTTTGGTTCCTTCTCTATAGCTAGTGCTCTTTACTCGAAGCTTCGGGGGATAGGCGTTAGTTGGGTGGCAATAATTTTTGGGAATAGGGTGCCCAATCTCAAGAAAGTGGGACTCAGTCTACATTATTATGCCCTCTTTATTGGTTATGTGGTAGGTTTCATAGGGGTTTCTATTTCTAAGGGAGGGACAAGTGTTTCAAGTATGGCCAGCCATACTATATGCTTAGAAATTATCCCATTGGTAAGGGTGATTCAGGAGTGTGTAACGCTCTGATTGCTTTATCTTCTTCTCCTGCACCAAAGGGTGCTATTTTTGCATTTGTTTCTACTTCTGGTATCGGCGCAGGCCAGAATAGGTTATATGCTCCTGCTAATCAACAGGAATCTAGGGCATTACCTAATATCGTGACTGTTACATTACAACTCTTTCTCGTGACTTGTATTATTTGCTTGATCTGGGGTCCACTCTTTCTTATATTACCCTAGTTGTGGTTGTGTATTTTGGTTTTGATCCCAAAGTTATTTCATATTTTTTTCTATTTCTACCCTGATAAGAGACTCTATGGTTGCTAAGGGATTCTATAAGGTGTGTGTGGTATATGTTGGTAGTAGGCATACTTTGGTGGATTTGTTTAAACTTGATATGGTGTATTTTGATGTTATTCTACATATGGATTGGTTACACTCTTTTTATGCATCTTTAGATTGTTGGACTCATAAGGTTATCTTTCGGTTCCTTGGTGAATTGGTTATTAAGTGGGAAGGTGGTTCCCTAACTCCTAGTGAGAGGTTCATTTCTTATCTTAGAGCTTAGAGTTTAATCTCTATAGGGTGTCTCTATTATCTGGTCTTGGTTAAAGATTCTAACTCAGAAGATCCTTCTTTTCATTTGGCTTCGGTGGTGAAGGAATTTCCAAAAGTATTTTTGGATGCTTCCTGGTGTTCCTCTAGATAGAGAGATCGAGTTTGGTATTGTTTTGGTTCTGCACACTCATCCTATATCTATCCCTCCTTATAGAATAGCTTTGGCTGAGTTATGAGAACTCAAGGAGCAACTTAAGGATCTTTTGGATAAGGGTTTCATCCATCCTAATGTATTCCCATAGGGTGCACTGGTTTTGTTCATGTGCAAGAAGGATGGTTTCCTTCGAATGTGCATTGACTAATGGTAATTGAATAAGGTAGTGGTCAAGAACAAGTATCCTCTTCCAAGGATAGATGATTTGTTTGATCAGTTAAAAGGTACTAAATTTTTTTCTAAGATAGATCTTTGGTTTGGGTATCCTGAGCTTAAGATTAGGGAGGAAGATATCCCTAAAAGGGATTTGGTACTCTATGCGGATGTTAGGCATAGAGACTTAGAGTTTGAGGTTGGGGGTAAGGTGTTCCTAAAGGTTTCTCCCATAAAGGGAGTGATGCAGTACAGTGAAAAAGAAAAGCTCAGTCCTTGGTCTGTTGGTCCTTATGTGGTTGCGCAGAGAGTTGGTAATGTTGTGTATGAATTGGAGTTTCCTTCTAGTTTGAGCTTCATTCATCCGGTATTTTATGTCTCTATGTTGAGGAAGTGTCTTGGTGATTCTTCTTTGGTGGTTCATTTGGAAGGATTGGATATCTCAGATTCTCTATCTTATGTAGAGGTCCTATTTTAGATATCGGATCAATAGGTTCATCGGTTATGTACCAAGGACATGGCCTCGATTAAGGTTCTATGGCGGGCCCACAAGGTGGAAGAGGCTACATGGGAAGCAGAGGTGGATGTGAAGTCCAAATATCTGCATTTGTTTTTTGCTCCAGATATTCGTGTGAAAGATATGTGTTCTTGATCACATCTTTATTTTCTAACTTATTTAAGGGTTAGAATATATCCTTGAATCTTTATTTTCTAACTTGGTCAAAGTTTAGATTGATATTTGATAATGCAAATGAATCATGCTTATGTTTGACCTACCTTTTCTATTGTTCGGGGATGAATGATCCTAGTGGGGGAGGCTGAAAGACCCTGGATTTTTGGAACCTTTGAAAATTTCTTAGATTTTTGGTTTTTGGACAAGATACGACTATGGGGTACAGGTCGTATACTGGGGTATGATTGGTAAGGCTTTCTTATACATTGACCAGTGTTGGTGGGTTGGATTGATTTCTAGAATGGGTACGACTTAGGTTGGTACAAGCCATATATTGATTGACGGGTCATATGGTTAGGTTTTCCTTCACTTAATCTAAGAATTTGTAAAGTAACTTAGATCTGAGTACAAGTGGCTCACCATGGGTCATGAGATAGGGTACAAGTTGTATTATCCCACTCGTATGTTGGACAGTGTCAACTCTTCTTTGTTTAATTATAGGTACGGGTTGAGGATACTAATCATACCTTTGGATAGGGTTTGTATTGCATTTTTTTATATTGACTAGTGAATGGGGTCTAAGGGGGGTCTAGGGTATGAGTGGTAGGTACCACTCGAATTGAAGGGTACGATCAATATGGTTGACTCATACCAACCTGCAGGGATTTTATATAGTTAAGTTGGGGGTAATCTGGATATTTACACTCTTAACCCATTATGATCCCATGACTTATATTAGAATTGGCGGGTTATTTGCCCTATTATTCTAATTTAAAATACTTAGAAATATTCTCTAATTCTCTCCAAGGCTCTTGGGTAAAAGAACGCTAGGGTTTTATCTAGAGGAGTAATTTAGGGCTTGCTTGGGTGATTTCGCTCTATCATCTTCGTGAACGAAGGCAAGATACTTTTCCCTCATTGTTAGTTCCAACTAAAGTCATGATTTATACAATGTTTTCATGGTATGATTATTGTATGCTTTTTGGGTTTTCAATTTTATGTTGGGTTTTGGTATTAAATGCTGGGTTATGGTTTTCCCATGTTTAATTATGTTTTACATGCTTTAATGGTGGTTTGGACAGTTGGTTGCATGGGAATGGTTAATTGGCAATTGGATTTGGTATTGGAAATACTATGTCCGCAACATGTTTGATAAAATGCCTATGATAATGCTCTTACT
The DNA here is from genome assembly GCF_002878395.1 of Capsicum annuum. Lineage (NCBI taxonomy): Eukaryota > Viridiplantae > Streptophyta > Magnoliopsida > Solanales > Solanaceae > Capsicum > Capsicum annuum. Next base: position 154,720,146 of record NC_061121.1, on the reverse strand, counting down.
AGACTATTGGACTTTTTATGGAAATATTGCATGGTATGGTTTGGTAATGGAATCCTAAATGTCATAAATGGTTTAAATATTTTGGAATGGTTAAAATGGAATGGGTTGGTGGTCCTAGTTATGTTTAACTAAACTTTCTTGTGGGGTACAAGGGAATCCCCCAAGTAAACTTAATAATGGAACACTTATAGGGTACACCAAATTCCGCCAAGTTAACTTGATGATGTAATCTATGAGTATATTTGAATCCCTTTACATATAAAAGTTGGCTAAGGACATTGCTTGCAAGGTATAGTCAGTATAGCGATACCACTACTCATAGCCTTGGTTAATGATAATGGAACAAGGGTTTGGTAGGTTGGAAATAGTTTTAATTGGGCAATAATGGAGGGGTGTGATAGCTAATCATGAAGGTACGAGTCCAATGGACGAACACTAAAAGCTTATGTTTGCCGACATGAGGGGTTGGTCATAGCGACCATATATATTACTAGGAGGTACATGGGAATCCTTTAAGTACACTGTACATATATATCATGGAGAGCGAAGAGTACTCGACAATCCCTTACTCTTATGGTATCTTTGGTCTGTGTGGCTACATATATTGGGGCCCGTTCAGGAGCTTACACTTGACCCACATAGCCCATGGGTGGTTCTACAACGGTTAAGCTATACATACCCAGGTTAATGGTTTTAAAGGCATGCTAAACCTGGTTCCCTTTTATGGCATGGTTATATATATGCGTGTGTGTAGTTTGTATGCATATAGTTGTTTTACTCGATAGTAGTATTTTATCCTTATCCTGAGTACTTGCTAGCGTTCAACCGCTAACCCATCCTTGGATAATTTTATCCCCATGCAATGTAGGAATCGACCATTCTACTCAACCTGCTTAGTGATTGTATTTTGAGATCAGCTCGATTGGATTGAAGTGGTGAGCTTCCATATTCTGGAATGCTCCATTTTATATCATGGACATCTTTATTTATTTTAGATACTTTATGCATATTGGTTTTGGCTATGGTTGGGGGCATGTCCCAACCAGATGTTGGTTTTTTTTTGGTTAGAGGCTTTTGTAGAACTACTATGGGTTGGTATGAGCAAGATCGGTAGTGATGTCAGCCTTAGTATTGGCTTTGGCATTGGTGCAAATATCTCTTGACTAAATTTCTCACTTTTCCATCCTTTTATATTATGTTATGGATAGGAACTTGGTTACTGTTTTGGTTTTGTCTTATGGTTTTGGTTATGGTTATTAGTTAGATTTTGGACGGTTGGGCTTATTTGGGTTGATTTCGATCATAAACTATCCCAGAGTCTTGATTTGTGCAATTACATGCTATCTTGTTATATGTTTGAAATTCATCCGACTCAGGGTATATGCTGGACGGTTGGGTTAGGTATCGGCGGTTGGCTCCTATCCTGGTTTGTGTTGAGATACCCATTACGACAAGGTCCCTGGTCGTATCGTGTCAATGATGTTAGTGTGGGGAGTTCATCACTTGATTCTATTCCAATAGTTCATGAGTTTTGTGATGTTTTCCCTATCGATCTACTTAGTCTTAAGTTGGCACTCGACCTATTTCTATGTCACTTTACTGTATGGCTCTTCTTGGTAAGGGGTTCATTAGACCGAGTGTGTCTCCTTAGGGAGCTCCATTCTTGTTCATTAAAAAGATGGATGGTTCTATATGTATGCGTATTGATTATAGGCATTTTAATAAGTTAATTGTAAAGAATCGGTAACCTATGCCTCGTATTGATAATTTGCTTGAAAAGCTTTAGGGTTCAGTGGTGTTCTCAAAGATTAACTTAAGGTCCAGTTACCATCAATTGAGGATATCCCAAAGAGTCTTTAAGACCTGGTATGGCTATTATGAGTTCCAAGTAATGACTTTTGGGTTGACCAACTCCCATCCGCGTTTATGGATTTGATGAACTGCATGTTCAGACCTTATTTCGATTATTTTATGATTGTGTTCATCAATGATATCCTAGTGTATTTTAGGAGTAGAGAGGAGCATATGCAGTATTTGAGGATTGTGCTCCAGACTTTGAGAGATCATAGGCTTTTTGACAAATTCTCTAAGTGTGAGTTTAGGATTGAGTAAGTGACACTCCTTGGTCATGTGGTATGATATGCTATAGAAATATAGCACTTTCGATGCTTAAAACTATGAGAATATACATGTACTTAAGACTATTTTGTTGGATTTAAGGTGTTTTTGGATTGTTTTGCAGGAAATCATGTTTTGGATGCTAATTTCACGAAAAGGAGCAAAAAAGATGTGTTTGGCTACTTTTTGGTGCAATTAAGGATGTTTGGGACATGTTTCGGCTTGTTCATGATCAAAGCATGGTCTGTAATTAAAGAAGAGCTGAAAAGGTCTCTCCCAACACCTACCAAGTCAACCTATGTACAACATGTGGGAACCACAAATCGTAGGTTGGCAAAGCAGGTGCCAGAGATAGAAATCCTAAGAGTTAGGCTGTAGGACTTGCACCTGTGCCCTATACCAGCGGCCAGTTTCAGGATCGCAGGTACTACGTATGCCCTGTGCCAGACTGCGGGTACAGAGAGTAGGTGGCCAGCTAATGTAATTTTTCAAAATTGGCCCAAAATCATTTTCTAGGGTTTTTATGTATCCAAATTATACTCCTATGATGTTTTTAAGTCCTATTTTGTATGGGTAATTATGTTTTCCTATTTTATTTAGGATTTGAACTCTAGGATTTCTTGTAACCTATAAATACCCTTTAGGCTTTGTATTCTATTCATCAACTCCTACATTCACCTATTCAAGGTTATCCCCTTTGGGGCCATCCTATGCTCTCTTTATTCTTGGATTGTTATTTAATTTAAGACTTTGGGATTTTTCTCTTATTATTGTGAGATTTATCTTTTATTTTTTTTCTGTGGATTTCATGATTGATCTCATAACTATGAGTGGCTAATTCCCATATCTAGGGTTGTGGGAACCTTGGTGGATTAATGGACTAAAGGAAGTGTCAAGTTATTCTAGATAAAGATTCTTGCATGTATTGGGTTTTCTTCATCCTTATTGATTTCTTAATGGGTGGCCAACATTAAGATCCCTCCTAGATTATTGCTACTTACTCCAAAAGAGGAGTGGTGACTAGGAAAAGAAGATCACAACAGTAATTTGAGAGTTAATTGTTGATCCATTGTGCATAGTAGAATATAGTGAATGATCGTTAGCTTTTATAGAATAACTAGAGACTCAAAATGAAATAGTTAACTGGGATCAAGATAAGGGTTAGTAAGGCGACATCCTTAGACTCAAAAGAAAAGGGTGAAATCTATCTACTCGTCCAAATGACTATAGATGTTACATAACTTATCAATTCTACATGCAAGGTATTGGAATAGTTTGATAATGCACGATAAGTCTACTGAGTTGAGATGCCAGGGGGAATACAAGCCTAGTGTTCATCTTAGATTGTTTACAACCAAAAGCAACCAAGCCTTGTTACTTTTAGCTAGTTACGAAAAATGCCCCCTTTTTACTTTTTTGCACTGCCTAGTGATTTCAATAGATTTTTGACGTATTCCCTTGGGATTCAACCCAACCTTCGTTGGGTTACTATATTTAACTATGAATGCTTCATCCTTAAATTGAAGGTGTATTTTGAGCGTTCTCAAATTTTGGCACCGTTGCCAGGGAATACGGTCTTAGAATTTTTGATTGAAGTAGTTGAGTTATTGGGTTTTTGTCATTCTTATTGATTTCTTAATAGGTGGCCAATATCAAGACCCCTCCTAGATTATTGCTACTTACTCCAAAAGAGGAGTGATGAATAGGAAAAGAAGATCACAACAGTAATTTGAGAGTTAATTGTCGATCTATTATGCACAGTGGAATATAGTGAATGATTGTTAGCTTTCATCTAATAACTAGAGACTCACAAGGTAATATTTAACTGGAATCAAGATGAAGGTTAGTAAGGCGACATCCTGAGACTCAAAAGGAAAAGGGTAAATCTGTCTATTCATCCAAAATACTATAGATGTTACATAACTTATCGATTCTGCATGCAAGGTATTAGAATAGTTCGACAATACACAATTAGTCTACTGAGTTGAGAATCCGGGAGGAACACAAGCCTAGTGTTCATCTTAGATTGTTTACAACCAAAAGCAACCAAGCCTTGTTACTTTTTAGCTAGTTACTACAAATCCCCTCTTTTTACTTTTTTGCACTGCCTTTTGATTTCAATAAGTTTGAGACATATTTTTGACGTATTCCCTTGGGATTCAACCCAACCTTCATTGGGTTACTATATTTAACTACGACTTCTTTATTCTTCAATTGGAGGTGTATTTTGAGCATTATAAAATTTTGGCACCATTGCCAGGGAATACTTTCTCGGAATTCTTGATTGAAGTTGTTTAAGTTATCAGGTTTTATTTTTTTTTATTTTATTTGTTTTGTTACCTACTCTTCTTGAGATATCAACTTTGCTAGAGGAAGTATAGAGTGATGATGACTCCTTATTTATTGATCCTTTTTTTGATATGGTGCATTATTGCAAAAATGTAGTGAATATAGTGTGTGAGCACAAGAATAGCCTATTGGACATAATAACACACCTTGTCCACAACAATCATAAGCTTATTCAAGAGGTTGACATGTTTGTCTTGGATATTTACTACCTATAAGTAGATTTGAATGCAAATGTTATTGCGTGAAATGCCTAGCAACTTAGTTATGGGTGGTGTGAGACTAAAAGAATTCTGAAGAGACAACTTGAGGAGCTAAAATTAGAGGAGTCTGAAATTACTCATGCTCTTATGGATAGTGTCACGCTTAAGGAGAGCATACTAGAATTATGTAAGGATGTAAAAATGACTACAAATCCTGAGTTGGGGCATATTGGAGCTCATTTTAAGCATTTTCCCACATTGTGTTTGGATAGTCAGATCTTGATCGAGCCATCCAAGCCTGAAAAAGAGTGCAAGGAGGAGGAAACATATGTCTATATTCTTGAATTTGCTGAGCCAGAATCAAAGAAGTACATTCCTCATGCAAGGGCCAAGAAGTACCATTTTCCACATCAATTTCTTGGTTCCTTTATTGTTATACCTCCACCCCTCGAGCATAATGGAAAATAAAAAAATAATTAAGGGTGTAGTTCATAATTTCAAAGTGGAAAGAGAAATATAGAGGCCAACTCGTGGGTTACCTTGATGAAGTCTATGTAATCAAGGTACTCATGGGCTAGTTGGGGAAGTCTGCAAACCCAAGTATGTCCCATCATGCCGTGATGTGAAATCAGGTGCAACTTGGGAGGCAAACCAAGGTATTTTGTTGTTTTTATTCATGTTACATAATTGACATCAGATCTCCGCACCTATGGTGCCATATGTATGTTCCTAACTCTCTTTTATTTTGTAGAGGTTTGATGCATTAGGGACAATGCATGATTTTAAGTTAGGGGTAGGGCTTCTTGTGGGTCTTGATATCCTCTTTGGGTTTTTGTTGCCGTTCCTCTTTTCCCCAGATTCTTGTTCCTAGTAGAGCCAACATGTTTAGGCATTTTGTGTTTTATTTTGCATTGTTTTATTTAACTAGGAGTAAAATAAGTATCTAAGATTGTTGATACAATGTGTTGAAAATTATACCTCTTCAATGGCTTGTATTTGAACTGTGTGATATATAAATAATCATTACTAAAAATTGTATAAACTGGTTAGGTAGTAGCTTGTGATGTAACTCTGTGTCATGTGTGTGTGAGATACTACTTAGTTGCCTTTGTGTGTTTAATTCAGAGCCTACCTTAGTCTTCCTTAAGTTGAAAGATAGTCGGTTAGGAAAGGATCATAGGCCCTTTTTTTATTGTAGTCCACTTTTATCGTAGATGACCTTCCATATGGAAATTAGTATCCCTTGATCCCTGTTTTGAGCCTTATAGTCTATTTCTTTGTTTTCACCTTTAATCTTCCCATTCATATTATAATGATCCTGTTTTGGCCTTGGTCTTCCTTGGACATTATTCACCTCAACTGAGGCAAATTGTCTGAGTTGAGGGTGTCTATCATAGGGGTGCATAATATATAGTTGGTATAAAGAAAGGTAAAATAGGATAAAAGATCAGTAGGGATGGGTGTGGTAGAAAAAGAAATAGAAAAAATTGGGAAAAAGAGAAAAAGAAAAAATAAAAGACCACACCCAGCGTGAATGTTCATAAAATAGTAAAATGGAGAAATAAGGGTGGAATACAAGTAAATTGGTTAATAAGTAAGACCCTAAGGTTAGTGTAGTGCAAAGAAGGCTTAGTCACTTTAAAGGTCCATATGTATCATAACAGCCCCCAAGCCTACATTACAAGTCGAGAAAAGTACCATAGTGATCCTAACTTGACCATGTGAAAGATAAGGTAATAAAAATAAGGGCAAACCTATGGTATTTGACATGCATTTATTGGAACTTTTTCTTGAGTGTAAGTGTCTCTTGACCACCCCTATATTGACATACTTAATTTCATATATGAGGGAGTGGGACTTCTTTAATGTGAGGGCACATGGGTTGTATTGCTAGTTGCTTACTTGTTGGAGTAGTGTAACTTGTATATATGCATGGTTGTTCCTTGCTAATGTAATGTCATATCTTGATTCCTTTGGGTCACATTGATGGTGCTTTATTAATACACACAGTTGGGCTTTAAAGTATTAAAATTGGAGAGGGTAATGATCTTGAGCTTAAATTTTATGATTGACTGTCATAGGTATCTTAGGTTTCTCTTGGTTAAGCATCGTCGTATTGTTTTATTATGTTTTGTTACTTGAGGACGTACAACATTCTAAGTTGAGAGTGTTGATGTGATATAGAAATATAGCACTTTTGATGCTTAAAATTATGAGAATATGCATATACTTAAGGATATTTTGTTGGATTTAAGCTATTTTTGGAGTGTTTTGCAGGAAATCATGTTTTGGATGCTAATTTCATGAAAAGGAGGAAAAAGGTGTGTTTGGCTACTTTTTGGCTCAATTAAGGATGTTTGGGACACTTTACGGCTCGTTCGTGATCAAAGCATGATCAAAAATCAAAGAAGAGCTAAAAAGATGACTCCCAGCACCTACTAAGTCAATCTACGGACTGTATGTGCGACCCACGGACCACAGGTGGGCAAAGTAAGTGCTAGAGGTCAAAATCCTGAGATTTAGGATGGAGGACTTATACCTGAGCCCTGTACTTACGCAAAGGGTTAGGATCGCAGGTACTACCTGCACACTGTGCCAGACTGCAGGTACAGAGAGTAGGTGGCCACCAATAATGATTTTTCTGGATCAGCCCAAAATCATTTCCCATGGTTACTATGTAATCCAGTTACAGTTCTATGATGTTCTTAAGTCCCATTTTGTATGGGTAATTAAGTTTTCCTTTTTTTGTTAGTATATGAACTATAGGGTTTCTTCTAACCTATAAATACCCTTTAGGCTTTGTATTCTATTCATTAATTCATACATTTATATATTCGAGGGTAGCCCCTTTGGGGCTATCCTACACTCTCATTATTCTTTGTTTGTTATTCAATTTAATACTTTGGGATTTTTTCTCTTATTATTGTGAGATTTATCTTTTAATTTTGTTTGTGGATTCCATGATTGATCTCATAACTATGAGCGGCTAATTCTCTTAGATAGGGTTGTGGGAACCCTGAAAGATTAACAAAGTAGAGGAAGTACCAAGTCATTCTAGATAAAGATTCTTTCATATATTGGATTTTCTTCATTCTTATTGATTTCTTAACTGGTGTCCAACATAAGATCCAACCTAGATTATTACTACTTACTTTAAAAGAGGAGTGGTGACTAGGAAAAGAAGATCAAAACAGTAATTTGAGAGTTAATTGTCGATCCATTTCTCACAATGGAATATAGTGAATGATCATTAGCTTTTATCTAATAACTACAGAATCAAAAGGTAATAGTTAACTGGGATCAAGATAAGGGTTAGTAAGGCGACATCCTCAGACTCAAAAGAAAAAGGTTGAAAGTTATCTACAAGTCTAAAAGACTGTAGGTGGTACATAACTTATCGATTCTATATGCAGGGTATTAGAATAGTTTGTCAGTTCTCCATAAGTCTACTGAGTTAAGAATCCAAGGGGAACATAAGTCTAGTGTTCGTCGTAGATTGTTTACAACCAAAAACAACCAAGCCTTGTTATTTTTAGCTCGTTACTACAAAATTCTCTTTTTTGTTTTTCTACACTGTCTAGTGATTTCAACAAGTTAGAGACAAATTTCCTACTTAATCCCTTGGGACTTAACCCCAAACTTTGTTGACCTCTTTGTGCTTCAATTGGAGGTGTATTTTTAGCCTTATCATGGTATCAAAGGATGGGATTATGGTAGAACCAACAAAGATTAAGGCTATTCATGTTTGGTCTAGGTCTATATCTCTGTCTGAGGTTCACAACTTTATTGGTTTGGCTAGTTACTATAGATGGTTCTTTGAAAGTTTTTCTACTATTACAGTGACAATGACCAGATTGACTCGAAAGAAGGTTCCTTTCCAATGATCCAAGGAGTGTAAATCGAGCTTTGCAAAGTTCAAAGGATTTCTCATTTCAGCTCCTATTTTGGCTCTTTTTGTTGAGGGTGAGGGATTCACTGTGTACTGTGATGCTTCTTGTGCCAGTTTGGGTCATGTGTTAATGAATTTGTGTTGAGTTATTGCTTATTCAGGAGGCATATAAAGGTGCACATATGCAATTACCCTACTTATGATTTGAAGTTGGTGGTGATAGTTTTCACACTTAAGTGGAGGCATTATATCTATGGTGTGCATTGTGAGATCTTAATGGATCATCATAGTCTTCAGTATCTTATGACCAAGAGAGAGATTAATTATAGGAATATAGATGGATAGATTTACTTAAGGATTATGACATCTTTATTTTATATCATCCGAGAAAGGCAATTGTAGTAGCGGATGCCTTTAGATGAAAGGTGGTGAGTATGGGTAGCTTGGCTTATATCTCAATTTCTCAGAGGTTGTTGGTGTGGAACGTCCAGTGCTTATCCAACTTAATGCTGTGACTTGATATTTCAAACCCTTGGAGGATTCTTACTAATGTTGAGGCAAGGTCTTTGCTATTTGAGTAGATTTAGAGTCGTCAGTTTGAGGATATGAAACTTTGCATCAATTATGATCAGGTGTTGAGAGGTGAGTCTAAGAAGCCAATCATAGATTCTGAGGATGTTTTGAGATTTGATAGACACATTTGTGTTTCGAGGGTTGATGACTTAATTCAGTCAATTCTATGTGAGGCTCTCATCTCCAAATACTTTATACACTGGGGTACAACTAAAATGTATAGAAATTTGAGGTTACATTATTGGTGGAGAGGTATGAGGAGAGATGTAGTGGGCTTTGTAGCTCGTTTCCTATGCTGTCTATAGATGAAGGCCGAGCATTAAACACCTGGTGGCTTGATTCAGAGGTTGCCCATTCTCGAGTAGAAATAGGAGCAGATTACTATGGATATTTTTAGTGGTTTTCCTCGCTACCCATAGTTCAAATAGTATTTGGGTCATTGTAGATCGATTGACCAAATAGGCATATTTTATTCCTATTTAGAGGTGACTCAGTGTCGAGAGTTTAGCCTGTATCTATGTATGTGAGATAGTCTATTTGCATGGTGCACCTATATCTATCATTTTAGAATGAGTTTTGGTGTTCACTTATACCTTTTAGAGATATTTTTAGGAAGATTTGGGTACTTAGATGGATCTTAGTACAACCTTTTATCCCCAAACTGACGTTCAATGGAAAAAGACTATTTAGGTTCTCAAGGATATGCTCCCAGCCTGTTATAGATTATGGAGGTTAGTGGGAATAACACATACCTTTGGCAGAGTTTCCATATAATAATAGATACCAATCGAGTATTAAGATGGAGTATTTTGAGGCTTTGTATAGTAGATGATGTTATTCTCTAATTAGGTGGTTTGAGATCTCTGAGATTAGACCCCGTAGTACTGACTTATTTCAGGGGTCGTTGGATAGAGTCATGGTGATTTAAGATAGGTTAAGGGCATCTTATAGTAGGTAGAAGGCTTATGTAGATCATAGACTTCATGTCTTGAGATTTAGAGTTGGTGAATAGGTATTCCTTTGACTATCGCCCATGAAGGGTGTGATAAGGTTCGGGAGGAAAGGTAAGCTCAGCCCCATATTTATTAAACACCTTTGAGATTCTTCACACAGTTGGTGAAATGGCTTATAAGTTAGCCTTACCCCTAAATTTTGTTATTTTCCATAGAGTTTTGTATGTTTCTATGTTACAGCGATATATTCCTAATGCATCTCATGCTCTTAGAAGGACTTAATTCAGTTGGATGAGCGGTTGACATTCGTGGAGTAGCCAATGCTCATATTACCAAGTGACGTCAGACGGTTGCACACTATAGAGATTCTAGTAGTTAAGGTTCAGTAGAGGCACTACCCATTAAAGGAGGCTACTTGGGATATCAAGAGCGAGATATAAACCTAGTATCCTCACCTGTCCTAGGCTTCAAGAACATTCTAACCCTTTATTTTTATGAACAAAAGTTCTTTTAGTTAATATTATAATGACCCTCCAGGCCATTATCTCTGCTTATTTTCACCATTTAGAGCTTTCCTATAGCTTTCCCCAGTCATTTATGACTTTTTGGAACATGCATTTCCGTTATTGGGCAGTTCATTTGTTTTTTAGAGTCAATTCTCTATTTTGAAGTTCATTTGGTTTTTAGAGTCAATTCTCTATTTTGAAGTCTCGCTGGTTAAAATTAGATACTGACCAAAAACATCAGCCAAAAGCCTCATATGCCAACTATAACTATCCTAATAACTCTAAAATATTGATTTTAGGCTTTGGTGGACCCTTCGTTTGGGCTCAAGGTTCTTGAACTCATTCAGTCTATTGGCAAAAAGTTAAGAAAAATGGCACATGGCTATGGGACCTATTTTTCATCAAAACAACTGCTGATGGAAATTTCAACTACATTATTGAGTTCAAAACATCAAATTAGATAGGGTAGCATAGCTCATTTGCATGTATGGATTCCGAATGAATCTTGAGTGGTCGGTGGAGATTTAGAAATTTCCAAGTCTCATTTAGTGCTGGTGTATCATTTAAGTGCCCATTGGTAACTTAAGTGAAGGCTGCTCAAGAAGCTAGCAGGTCTCTTAAGCAACCTGGCCTTGAGCAACAGGTATCACTTAAGAGATGCATTTGGTGCTTAAGTGATGGCCGCTTAAGAGCCCAATGGTCACTTAAGAAACAATGCACAAGTTCAGCTAGTGTTGCTAAAGCGACACTTGGTCACTTACAAGAATAGTGCTTAAGTGATCCAGTGTCCTCTTAAGCGACTCCTGGAAGCCTGGGAATACTATAAATTCCCTAATTAGTCTGATTTCTTCTATTTTTACCCATTTCTATGGTTATAGAACCCTAATAAGTGTGAAAACTTGGGAGAGCTATTGGTGGCAGACTTTGGAGTATTTGTAAGCTTAAGTAATTCATTTCTTCTCCAAATTCTTGGTAAGTTTCCATCAATTTCATAGATTAAATTTTCATTTTTCTAAAATCCCTAGAATATTAGTGGTTTGATTGTAGCACCGTTTGAGCTCAAAATTCACCCATTTTTAGGGTAAATGTTCCTTGAGCATAGTAGGACGTTTTGTCAATTTCAAAAGTGTAATTCTACAAATGGGCCCCACATAGAATTCTTACATGATTTTTAGACCCATAACAAGAAAGTGCAATATGGGTATCATTGTTTTCATTTGGATAAGTAGATATGATTTTCATAGCATTGCATCTTATGAAAGATTATTAGAAATAAAAATCATAGGTTTAGTAGATTCTTTGGTCTTTTCTTCAGCATCGATGTAAGCTAGGTTTACCTTCTTCATATTTTGAACTAATTTATAGTATAATCATGATATTATGTTTGATATGGGATGGGATTTAATGAAGGTGTGATTGATAGAATTAGTATTATTTAGACTATTTCATCTTTTAAGAACCGTAATTTAAGTGGAATTGACTTAGTTTTTCATGATTTAGGTAGAATAGCTAATTATGAATTTAGATACCTTAGCCTAGTCTAGGGTAGAATTTACCTTAAAACGGCTATTGAGGATTAGAAGTGGGCCCCTCCGACAAATCTTAGCCTAAGATTTATTTTAGCTCTTGTAGACTTCTATGTGCATGTCATACCCTTTGGTATACTTATTTTTGTAGTTTGAGGAGATTCGGTACATGTTTTTTATGCTAGTTTGGTACTTAGAGGTGGTGCTAATTTTGGGCAAAACTCGGTGGGTTATTGATATTGAGTTTTAGTTTAAGTTTGGCAATTAATAATGATATTGATGATATGAGTTCTGGTTCAAGGACAGAAAATAATGATGTTGATGATGTTATGAGTTCCGATTAGAGTCTAAAATTGGGAATTTATTTATGATATGATATGGTATGGATGGATTCATAGTTATCGCATGATATTTGGTAAATTTATGGAACTCGGGTTATTGGCCTCCCTTTGATTGAACCTTTTGGATTTATGGGGGAACACATTGGGATATTTAATTTTTTGTACTTACTGGCTTATGAGGGCTAGTCTTGCAGTATTAATTATGTTTTCTTCAATATTATATCTTTTCTAATTATTTATTTATAGTTTTGGTGCTTATTTCTAGGTTTTCCCTTTTATCTTACCTTAGCTTATTTGTCTTGCATTTTATCATATTTATATCACGATTCAGCTTAGTCAACCAATGATGCCCACTGAGCAACCATGGTTTTAGTACTCATATTATACTCTTGTGCCTTTTTAGTGTAGATCTGAGTACTAGTGGTCACCGTTGACGTGACGATTAGACTAATTTGATTTTGGAAATAGGGTGAGCTCTTGAAGTTAGAGTCGCTCCTTTTCTTTATACTATCTATGTCTAGTCTTTCACTATTTGAGAGAGATTTGTATTTGACTATTTTAATATTTATTTTCCTTTTTACAATATCCCTTGTATCAATACTACTAGGTCGTGGGATGGTTGTTGATATTTTATCTCTATTTTTGACTATCTTTACTATATTATTATTATAAGTCTTTAATTGTTAATTTTTGGCTTTTAGGCCATTTTCCACAAAATTACTCCATTGCTTATAGCTCTAGGCTATGGTTTGGCTTACCTACTAGCGGGATAAAGTAGGTGCTATCATGACTCATAAATCAAGTCATGACAGCAGTTGTTAGTGGTGAGTCCTCACAATCCAAGGATGAGAATCTTTATACTATTTCAATATTTGATGTTAGACACTCTGAGTTAGTTGGGGAATTATCATAGAAACTCTTTAGTTGGTTCAGTATTTGATGTTAGACACTCTGAGTTAGTTGGGGAATTGTCATAGAAACTCTTTAGTTGGTAGAGTCTTTAAGACTTAATCATAAGATATTTTTTCTTTTAGTTTTCAATTTTCGTATTCTATTCAAACTTCTTTAATTGTAGTATTTATCTCAGATTTAGCTTAGTTTCCTCTTACTATTACATACATTTAATGTTATTAGTGTTATGTCATGACATGAGTTAGTTTGGGGTCATTTGTTGCTCTAAGCAATATGTTATATCTAGGGAGCAGACTCGATTCATAACAATTACAGTGGTAGTCATAATGGGTCATAGTTTTGAGTAGGGGTTTCTTGGGTAGGCAACAATAACACTATTAGAAGTAATAACCTTATCAGTAGTATGGTAAGTCTAATAAACCTGTTCATTCTGTACTTTTGATTTTAGATGGGGGTCATGGTAATTATAGTAATTTTAGTGTTCAGGACATCAACTATAGTGGGGTTCTCAATTAGGGGCTTTAGGGTACCATTCTGGGTCAGAAAGACCTTTTTCTTAGGGTAGGGCACTTGGGACATGCTTTGAATAAAGGGTTGTTATTCACTTTTCCAAGGAGTGTCCATAGTGTGGAATGATTGGGACTTCAGTGCAGATAACTGATCTCCTTAGAGTAGTGGCACCACTAGCTAGCGGTAGTTCCCAAGGTAGTAAGGGTTATTCATAGAGTACTCATAGAGATGGTCAGCTGGAGAGCACAAATGGTTGGTCAGGTTCTCAGCCTATTGGTGATTGCAGACAATTATATTCCATCAAATGACATCTGCATTATTTGGTCATGGCTTTGTATATTTATATTTGTTTGCATATTATGCTACCTATTTGGGATTTTCTAGTGAGCCTTTATTTGTGTCGATGTGAGTAGTTACTTCTTTAGAAGATTTTTTAGTAGTGGATAAGATTTATAGATCATATTTGCTTACTATTTAGGAGTATGACATTTAGGTTAACCTTATTATGCTTGACATGATTTTTTTTATGCTATTCTAGGCATGGACTGGTTATCTATCTTTTAGGAGGTCTTGGATTGCTTCACCAAGATCATTACCTTACCCATGCTTGGCCTATCCCTGGTTGTGTTTCTTAGCTCTATTATTCATATGCCAATATGGATTGATTCTTACATTCACCTTATGAGGTTAATGTTGGTGTTTGTCCTAACTTGCTTATACCTGTGATACTAGTGTTGATGTCCCTTTATTGGATTCTATTCTTGTAGTATGTGAGTTTGATGATGTCTTTTCCATTAACTTGCTTGGCCTCCGACCTGAGTATGATATTGATTTTGCTAATGAGATTGAACTGGGCACCAAGCCTATTTTTATTTCACCTTATTTCTTGCTTCTGTTGAGTTGAGAGAGAGTGTTCAGTTTTAGGATCTTATAGGTAAAGGTTTCATTAGATCGAGCGTTTATCCTTGGGGTACCCTATCTTATTTATGAAGAAGAAAAATGTTTCTATATATATGTGTATCAACTATCGATAGTTGAATATGGTTACCAAAAATAATAAGTATTCAATATTATATATTAATAATTTATTTGATTAGCTTCAGGGTGCAACCCTATTTTTAAAGATTTACTTGAGATCAGGCAACCATCAGTTGAGGATTTAGGCCACAGAAATCCCTAAGACAACCTTTAGAACTTTCTATGTCCATTATGAGTTCCTGGTGATATCTTTTAGGTTGACCAATGCCCTAGAAGTATTCATGGACTTAATGGACTACATATTCAAGCCCTATTTAGACTCTTTTTTTATTGTCTTTATTGATGATATCTTTGTTTACTTAAGGAGTAGGGGGAGCACAAATAGCATTTGAGGATTGTGCTCCACACTTTTTTATATTAGTGGCTTTATGCAAGTTCTCAAAGTGTGAGTTATAGATTGAGTCTATAGCATTCTTGGGGAATGGGATTTTGGTAAAACCAACAAAGATTTAGGTAGTTTGTGATTGCTATAAGCCCACTTCTACTACCAAGATTAGTATATTTATTGTGTTGATAGGTTTCTACGGATAGTTTGTTGAGGGGTTCTCTTCTATAGCAGCACCACTGACTAGATTGACTAGGAAGGATATTCCATTGCAGTAGTCTAATGAGTATGTGGATATCTTGTTGAAGCTAAAGTCCTTACTGACTTCAGCTCTAATTTTAACTTTTCCAATTGAGGGTCGGTGGTTTTAGTTTATTGTGATGCTTCAAGCATTGGTTTGAGCTGTGTTCTAAGGTAACAAGGCTGAGTGATTGCATATGCTTCTAGAAAATTAAAGGTATATGATTACAACTACCCCACCCATGATTTAGAGTTAGTAAAGGTAGTTTTCACACTTAAGATTTGGACACATTACATTTAAGGTATTTTGTTGGGAGATATTAATTGACCATCACAAGTTATTGTATATTGTTATTCAGAAGATCATAATACAAGGTAGTTCAGGTAGCTTGAGTTATTGAAGGACTATGATATTTCTATTTTGTTCATTTAGGCAAGGAAAATGTGGTAGCTAATGCCTTGAACTAGAAGGCAGTGAGTATGGGGAGTTTGTACTTTCTTTTAGTTTCGGAGGGATCATTAGCCTTAGAAATCCAATCTTAGCCAAAACATTGATTCGACTTGACATTTCAAACTGTAGGAGGATTGTTGATAGTGTTGAGGATAGTTCTATATTGATTGAGCAGATTAAAATATAGAAATTTTAGGATAGTCATTCGTGTGTCATTTGAGATCAAATTCTAAGGGGCGAGGCTTGGAATACCACCTTAGATTTAGAGGATGTCCTAATATTTGAGGGTTATATTTGTGTTCCAAGGGTTGTGTTGTAACTCAGTTAATATGATAGAAGGCTTATAGTTCTAGATATTCTATCCATCCTAGTATAGGTAAGTTGCATAGAAATTTGAGATAGCATTATTGCTTGTGCAGGATAAAGAGGGATATTTCATACTTCGTATAGTGGTTCTTGTGTGATCAATTGATAAAGTTCAAGAATTTGAGACCTGGTGGTGTCCTTCAAAGGCTACCCATTCTTGAATGGAAATGGGAGTTGATTACTATGGATTTTTTATGGTTTGCCATGCACTTCTTGAGGTTCTGATAGAATTTGGGTTGGGGATGTAGATTATGAGTTAATATTCCCTCCATAGTTCTCTACCATTCACCCTTTTTCCATGTGTCAATTCTATGATGTTATATTTTAGATATGTCTTATGTGCTCAGTGGGATTCGGTTCAGTAGTCTGATAGGTTGGCTTTTGCGAAGAAGATAGTTGCTATTTTCGCTAGAGATGTTAGGCTTCCAGGGAGATTTTGGTGGTAAAAGTTTAGTAGAGACACCATCATGTCGAAGAGGCTACCTAGGAGACCAAGTATGACATGCAGACCCAATACCCTCACCTATTCATCAAGCATTCTGGTACTTCTTGACTCTTGACTTTCACAGATAAAAGTCTTTTTAGTAGTGGATGTTGTAATGATCCTCTAGGTCATTTTTTCCTTTTTCATGTATTTTCTTTATTTAGACCATTCCCATAGTTGTGCCAAGTTATTTGTAACTTGTTGAGACTGATAATTTGGTTTTCAAGTAGTTGACTTGGTTTTTGTGCCAATTTTCAAATTTTAGAGCAATTAAAGTTAAGAAATTGGTCTTTGTCCTAAACATAAAGTAAATGTCCTCGGATGAGAATTTTGACTGTTCTACTAAATCTAAAGTTTAAATTTAGCCTATAGGGACCTTTGATTCGGGTCCTGAGGCTTTTGGGCCTATTTTGGGCTATTGATTGGAAATTGGTGAAAAGGAATAGTGGCTGTATAGGTCCACTTTTTATGTGAACGACCTCTGTTGGAATTTTGATAGTTTTATTGAGCCCAAAATGCCATTTTTTTATGATATCATATCTCATTTTCATGCACAGGATTCCGAATGAATTTCGAGCATCCGATTGGAGTTTTGGAAACTTAAGCAAAAATATTTGATGCCTAAATTATCTAGTGTATCCGTTTAAGAAGCTTGTTGATTGGTTAAGAGATAGCCATTTTAGCAACTAGGCACTGCTTTAGCGGTGGTTTACCACCTCGGCTTAGGTCGTTTTAGCGATCCTTTGCTTCTTAAATGACTATTGGTGTGTGTTTTATATAACTTTTACCTCCGACTCAAAATAATTTTTGTGTATAGAATACCTCATTGAAGCACCTTGAGAGCTTGAAAATAAGTGTGGATCATCAATTTGAAGCTTTGGGTCATCAAAAGTCATTCATTGATCATTTTCTCATCATAAACTCATAAGTTTCCAGCTCAAAATGAGATTGATTATTGTATGGTGTTCCTATTTTTCCTTTTATCTTGTGGGTTATTTTAGACTCAAATTAGAGGACTGATGGTGCTTAATTTCTGAGCACAAGTTCCTTATCCCACGAGGAGCATTGTTGTGGCTCCAATTTTCAAATTTAATAAGCAGGATTCATGGGTGTCTTTTAGCTTAATTTTCAATCTAGAGTTCTTTATATGGATATGGATATCATTGGTCTCATCTTAATTAGCAGATTACCACTTTTATAGTGTGGTAACAGTCGTAGGCTTCTCTATAGATAAAAGCCCTAGTTTAGTAAATTACAAGCACTTTCTTCGATGTACAGGTATGCTATGGCATACGTACTTTTTAGACTTTGCCCATGTAATGTATTGGTGTGATAATTTTCTAATTATTGGTGGGGTATTATGGCTCAAAAAATCTTTTAGTTTTTTATGATTCTTGTAGTTAGTTGGGGGGCCTTAGAGTTGAATTCTATCTTAAAATTCTTAGGATCAATAGTCACGTCTCTTTTAGGACTTGATTTAGCATGGCTAGGATCCTTGATTTTGTACTTAGATGCCTTAGTTTGGGTCTGGGCAATTACTTGCTATAGGTTGGGATTTTGGGGATTGAATATAATGTTATCGCTATTTTAAGTTGAATCACCTTGTGATATAGTCCTTTTTAGGGGAGATGACTATAAATATGTAGGATGGTGGATTATTGAAATTGGGTCCATTTGTTTGTTATGTTATGTTTGTTTGATTTGGTATCTTTGGCATTTTTGCATTTTGACCTAAAAGCACAGATTTCAACTTGACAATTAGTATTTGGAAACAATTTTACAGAATTTAACATTTTAAAAAAGATGTAATATTTAACCCCAGTTCAAGTCCAAGAACTTGATTTTTACCACTTATTACACATTTAATTTGATTAAAGTCCAACACTCAATTTTACTTCTTATTATATGTTTAGTTTCAATTCTAATCTAGCTTGCATTATTATTGACTTCTGGTTAAAAATCAGACTGGAGTTGGGCATGGTTTATACGTATGGTGGAAGGAGTATACGTACTCTCATTGCATATCATGTCTTACTTTTATATTAATTACTATTGTATTTGATTTATGTTAGTGTTACTTATTTTCTTACATCCATCATTCTTAGGGGGCTCAATTAAGTATATTTTCCGTTGTGAGTATGTTTTGGGTTTATAAGGGTCTAGTTAGGTGCTTATTGACATTGTTTGAGTTATTTAATTATGATTCTCATGTTTGCATAGATTGAGCCTATTATTCTCTTTCTGACCCCTCTTTATTACTTGTAGTGTATAATCACACTTTATTATGCTTTTACTTTATTTGAGATTAGTCAGCCTACGTGCGTACTGAGTACCATGTGTTTTGGTACTCATACTACACTTATACATCTTTTTTACTGATGTTGTCCTAGTAGGAGTCATCGATGTTAAAGTTTCCCTTAAGAAGAGCTATTAATCAGAGATTAGGGTGAGCTTTTAGCATCTGGAGATGATCTATCTCTTTATATTATTGTGATTAGTCTTATTTTGTATCTTTTGGAGATTATTCTATATATATACTGCACTTATCTAGTACTCTTTATGTTAAGTGGCTCATGTACTAGCTATACCAGCTGTTAGCGGGACTCATTTTGTATTTTTGTTCTTTTATCTCTCTCTCTCTCTCTCTATATATATATATATATACACACACACAGAGAGAGAGAGACACGTTTATATATATACACACGCATGTTCCATTTCTTTTAAGTTATTAGTTGCTTTATTATTATTTTTAGCATGTTCTTCTCTTTTCCTCACAATAACTCGTAACTTGCCATTATGGGCTATGGTTTAGCTTATCTATTTCGGATTATAGTAGGTGCCATCATGACTTGAGGTCTTAGGTCATGAAATTGATGACCCATACCCATTATTATTATTACACAACCCTAATTCTATTCATTATGCTCTTTTCCATTCATTATACTCTAGTCTCGCTTTCGTCTCTCAATTGCTCCCTCCCATCTTTTTCTCTCACCATCATCGATATCTTACCATCATCTGATGCCATAACCCATAAGGTTTTTGTCAATCTAGTATTATTTTTTTTTACTTTTTCATTTAAATTGAAGGGCTTGAGAATTAATGAAATAAATTGTTTCACTTTCACAGATCGCAAGAATTAGAAATAGGAAAAGTGAAGGTGGGGATTCAAATAAAACATTTTAGTTTCATCTCCAAATAAAGTGAAAAATGACGTTGAAGATTCAAAGAAAAGAAAAGTCACGAAACCTAGGGCAAAATATTGGCAGTTTTTTGACAAGATCATTGACGAAAAAACTGAAGTTACTAAAGAAATTGTACGTATTGTAGGATAATTTATATAGTTTTTGTAAAATTTAATGGTGCTTCCTGAATAATAACCATCTGCTTAGGTTATATACTAATAATTCCCATGATGTTGTTGATGATATTCAAACACAAATAGCTTTTTTTACCATCTTCTACGAGAGATAAGGGAGGGGTGTTTAGCACTTGAAAATTTGAATAAGCACGAAGTAGGAGATATTTATCTCAAATAATAATTGTTGCTGAGTTTCATTTAGTTTTGTTGAGAAGGAAGGTTTAGAAATTTCATGAGAGTCATAGCCTATAATTTTATATTCCTTCTCATAGAACCTTGAAGAGATATTGTTATGAATTCTATAATAAAGAAAGACAATTTTTAAAGAAGTATTTCAAAGAAACACATCCAAAAATTTTTCTTATGACAAATACTTGGATGTCTATACAAAGAATTACCTAAATGTGTCCAATAACTCACTTTATAAATAGAAATTGGACTTTTCAAAAAAAAAAAATAACAAACTTTTGTCCTATTTCTAGCTATAAAGGTGTTGATATGACGACTTCCATTACTAAGTATTTGCTTGAATAGGGGTTAGATACTGTTTTAAGTATTATAATTTATAATGCTTGTTCCAGTGACGTTACAGTGATAGAAATACTGAAGAAATTAAGTAATTGGGCAACTAACATAATGGAGGGTCAACATAGTCATGTGAGGTGTATGGCACATATCCTTAATCATATTGTGCTAGATGAATTGAAGGAAATCGGTAAGTCTATCAAGGGAGTGTGACAAGTTATGAAATATATTAAGCAATCTACTGCGAAAGGTAAAACATTTAAAGAATGTTATGAATCTCAATTGATAACTTGTAAGAAATCATTATATTTGGATGTTCCTACTCGATGAAACTCTACACACTTGATGCTTGAAATAATAAAATATTTGAGCTTGCATTTGAAATATAAATTTTTTATGATAATAGATTTTTGGATGATCTCTTTCATGCCCCAATTTCTAAGTCATGATGGCACATACTTTACTCCGCCAGTAGGTGATCAATGCCCAAACTACATCTTCAACAGAAGGATAAAGCGGTCGTTGTCAAGTAAAGAAACCCAACTAAGTTGGGGTCGTACCGATAGGGAAGACGTTGGTATATCTCTCTAGCTTGTTGAACACATTGGGCAAAATAAAAATTTGTCATGACTCGAGATTACCCCTTAGTTGTAACATAGTTCTTAAGGCCACAAGTGACCCCAAGCTAACCCATAATCTAGTATCTGCTATGAGCACTGAATAAAGTAATAGTAAAACATCATATGTGAAAGCTAAACTGATGAGAAATTTTGTTAAGATGTAATACTGAAACAATACCCAACATGTCTGAACTACTAATACAACTTAAAATAAGTCACACTATCTAAAAGCCTCCAAAACATTTGGAGTTGATGGGACAAACCCCCAACTAATTCTGTTTGACTGAAATAAAGGAAGTATTAAAAATAACTACAAATAACTTATCGTCGATAGATGAGGACTCACCACAACTACTGCTGAGTGGCACTGAACTGACTAAGGATGATCGGGGAACTAAGCGTCTGAACCTATATTATGAAATCAATATAGCGTAAAAGAGAGTATGCGGTCAGTACTTGGAATGTACTGGTATGTAATATGGCACTAATTAAATTACACATTATACTAAACATGAATGCATAAACATGTAAAACAAATGTAGAACCAAGTAAACATCTACTAAAATAATTTGTAAACCGAATAACTAAATAGCTGAAAAATGAACACTTGGTCATGCAAACCTAAGCTGATATATTTTGAATATTAATATAAAACTATGGGAGATAACATTTGATTGATATGCCCAAATTTTAGTTAATCGATGTCCAACCTGTAACCCTAGTGTAAAGGGTGCCAATACATTGCCATGGGTACTGACATTAGTTGAGTGGATCCACTAATTCGTTGTTCTGAAGGACCAGGGTGTCAAGCATAAACTGATGGGTGAACCCTGAAAGGAAGTCAATCCTAAACTGACGGGTGACTTTTCATAACCTATGTTGTTTACGTAGTTTTGGAACTTAGGGATTGCTGCTAATGACTCTACCTAAACTGATGGGGTAGCCTCCATCCCTGATTTTGCTCGGTGCTAAGTATTACTCCTAAATGAATCACAATGGTATCCTTATTCATTTAACATGATTTATTATTGATAAGTACTCATTTTGATGTTATTCTGAAATGTAATGATACAAGCTAAATCTGAATGACTTGTAACCTGATAACACTAATAGACATGGTTTTCTAAGGTATCGGGTGTTCATAACCCACAAACACTGAATAATACATTAAGTACAATAATATTATCATAATACTGTAAGGATATTTATGATTTGTAGACCAGAAACATAGTATAGCTCACTAAACTGATGAAATCCATGATTATGAGTATGGAAAGATGTTAAACTTATCAGGAAAACATGCTCACATGGTTAAATTCATAAATTGATAATCAACATGGTGTCAACAAAACATGATATGGGTGACTGAGTTTATAAAGCATGTAAGAACATAGTTCATATGGGGAAACACATTGCCATTGTTAGTATTCAAAACTATTAAGAGAAAGTTGAATAAATTCATACTTGACATTAAAATTCCATAAAAAGAAGAAAAGGGTTTATATTTGAAAATTAAGGGATTTTTAGGACTCAATAGGAGTAAGGAACATATTGATGAATATCCCACATACCTAAATTCATTGTCTTCTTGGGAAAAACCTGAAATTAAGGCCTTGGAAGGGTGGATTCTTAAAAAAAACCTTTGATTTTTGTGTTCTTGAGAATGGAAGGAGGTTGAACGTTGTTAACTGACAATGAATGGGAAAAATAATTCCCCTCTTGGGTTTTTAGTCATGATTTAGTTGTGTTGGGGAGATAAAAAAGACAAAAATGCCCCTTACCCCTTTAATGAAGGCTGCAGGATTTACACTTTAGCATGACACATTGGCTATCATGAAGGCTAGCCTCTATGACATGCTGCATATCGTAGAGACTACCCTTTATGAAATATTTCATATCATAAATATGCTATATATAGTTTTAACGATGAGCATCAAAACTACAAGGGACCAAGTCCCTAGACGTGCAAGGTAAATTACAACTGGCACATGTTATTTGCATAATTTTGCCCTCTTGTGTAACAAACTTGAAGTTTCTATTTTGTACTTACTTGGATGCTGGTCCAATTATCTTTCAACCCTAATCATCACTCAGCTATAAAAGGGAAGAGATGCCTCTTCATTAATCAGGTTTTAGAAAAATCAAAGAGGGAAGAGAGGCAACAAAAACTCTTTGTGCAAAAATCAAAGAGGGTAAGCTGTGTTTTTTCCCTTCCTAGGTTTCCACTTTAAAATCCTAGGATAGTTACTCTTTCAGCATTGTCTTTCATTTTCTTGAACTCTATTGTTTGATTTCCTATGATTGATTTTGAGGGACCTGGTCCCTTAATGTGCGGTGTAGACCCCTAAGGTTTTTAATAATTGGAATCAAAGTTGGTTCACTCTAAAAGGTTTTCACTTGGAGTGTCTTGGTTAGTATGGCTACTCCACCTAATCTAGAATAAAGGCAATCTACCATTAGACCACCTAGATTCAATGGACAGTACTATGGGTAGTGGAAAACAAGGATGTCTGACTTTATTATGGATAAGGATAGTGAGCTTATGGTCATTATTCTTTATGGTCCTCATGTACCTATAAGAGAAGTCAAATAAGGAGATGTCACAAGAATGGTTGTCAAAAGCAGGAATGAGTTCAATCATGAAGACAGAAAAAGAATTGAGAAAAACTACAAAGAAAAAGAATTGCTTGTCTGTGGTATAGGACCGAATGAATACAACAAGTTTTTTAGTTTTTGAAATAGCTAAGAAAATCTAGGATTGCTTGTAGACAACTCATGAGGGAACCACTGATGTGAAGGGTTCAAAGGTTAATATGTTGACAACTTAGTATGAAACCTTTACAATGAAAGAAGGCGAAACTATATAAGAGTTGCATACCAAGTTTACTTCTATCACTAAAGAGTTACACTGTTTAGGTAAAGCAATTCCCCTGTACAAATTCATGAAAAGAATTCTTGAGGTCCTTCCTAAATCTTAGGAAAGCAAAATGGATGCGATAATTGAGGCTAGGAAGTTAAGAACTCTCATCACGGATGAACTCATTGGGAAACTGAAAACGCATGAATTTAAAAAGCAGCAAGGGTATGAGAAGATGGAGGTAAAAAAAGAAAAATCCCTGACTTTAAAAAATTCAAGATCAGGGCCAAACAAATATGGCACTGATGTTTCCTACCTTGCAAAAAGAATTGTTAAAGCTATGAGGAAAAGTGGTCAGTTCCAGAGATGTGAAAGAAGCAGCAGAAAAAGAGCTACTATGGAAGTTTGTCACAAATGTGGAAGTCTTGATCACATTATTAAGGATTCTCCAATGTAGAAAATAGACCATTAGGATTATCACTACACTAGAAGTGACAAAGGAAGAGACAGGGACCAGGTCCTTATAAAATCAAGAAGACAGGTTGCAGCTGATCATGCAGTTAAACAAGCCTTAATGGGTTGGGTTGATTCCTTCATGAATCGGATGACGCTGAGAAGTCTGTAGATGTCTCCATGCTTGAAGTAGAAGATGAGAAAGTGACCTTTGACTCCGTGTTTTCCTTCATAGTAGACACTAAAAATAAAGAAAAGAATAAGGTAACTAGTTTAATGCCCTAAAAATGGTCCCGAGATGTCACACGGTGCTTGGGTCCTAAAGTGACCCCAGGCTAAACCTTCTACTAGCATAACTCATAATCAACTGAATAAAATGCATAAATCTGAATGAAATATGTAGAAGATAACTCTTTTCTGAATCTGATCAATACCAAATCAAACTAAAATAATTACAACTCTGCTTTTACAAACAAAATTGGAATCAAACTCCTTAACTCTATTGACTGTCTATGAAGCCTCTACTAGTATTAACCACAGGTATCTGGGACATGACCCCCAACTATCCTAAATCAATATGACTAAATAAAGATAAATAAAATATTGCTCAAAATGTATGACTGACTCAAGCCCTTGGATCAAGAGGACTCATCACCAGCTGATTGGAAGCTGTAAACTATCTGAATATGGTATGCGTGCTACAACTGAACTGATACCTACATTATGAGACTATGTAGCACATAAACGTATATGTGGATCAGTACTTTGAGGATGTACTAAGTATATGGGGGTGAAATGCATAAGTAACACATAATCTCATCATCATAACTTGTAAAACAATGTATTCTAAATGTAAATGACTCACATAAGCTGGAATATCTATAATACTGAAAATAATAATCATGAGAATATAATCATACTTGCAAATCTAGTGGCCATAACATTTAGTCCTAAAAGCTGTACTAAAGTTCTGTTTGTAAATCATACTGTCTAAGTATAGAAAGGTCTCACTCTTTAAATCTAAAATCTAAAACTAATAAATTTCTGTAAAGTATAATCTGAGTAAGCTTTGTGAGCCTTTACACTTAGTTTTATAAAAGCTTTCCGTTATTCTTTTCTGAGAAACTATATTGAAAATCTTTATCATTAAGCTGTAAGAAAAATATTTTATCTTAAGGCTTTAAACCAATAGATTGTTTTAAGAGTATGGGACATCTGTTTGGGAGGTTCTTCTAATTGACATACCCCATGTGAGAATCCATGGACTCCCACGACTAGCCCTCGTTAGGTAGGGTTGTTCTACCCTTGCCATCAGAATAGAACAATCTAATCTGAGTGATCACAATCTAAGTTATCCACGTAGAAGTGGAAATAATCTGAATCTGTACCTACGGTGGCACGTAGTTCTGGGGTATGAAACCTTGGTAACACACCCAACTCGGTGCTGAATACTTCTCCCAATATTATGCTCAAAATCTTAAGAAATCCATTTTAAAGGTAATCTAATGGTTTATAATAAAACCAACTGTAAATTTGTAGAGCTAAATCGGTAAGTTTGAATCTGTAATGTGGATTTCATATCTATTCTAAGATCAAAAGGTCAAATCTTTATCTAAAATCTGAAAATAATCTAGTCATAGGGTGCTTATAGCATAAATAATCTTGAAACAACAATCTTTAATTGGGGTCTAATGACCCAAGCATTAAACTCATGTAAAAACATCTCAAAATTCATACTTGGTAGTGCAAACATTTATAAATCATATTGAACTATGGAAATCTCAACAATATACAAGGAAATATAAACATAATCATATGATTCAACTATTAAATCATGGGAAATCTCATAATCTTGCAAATAATGATAATGGGTATAAACCCTAACTTGAAATTCATGGAAAATCATATAAATTACAGTAAATTTGTAGTTAAAAAATAAAGTTTTAGGCATAAGGATGAAATAATTATCCTTGTTCAAACCCCACATACCTTGGATGATGAACTAGATGAACAAGTTTGCTTTTGGGATTCTATTTATGCTCTTGAATGATGATTCTTGGTGTTCTTGAATTGAGAACTTTGAATCTTAACTAATTTGAGAAAAGAATGGTGGAATCTTGGGGATTCTTGATGTTTAGAGTTTTGGTTGAGAGAAATTTTGATGAACATAAACATAGAATACTTGTAGTAGTGTTAAATCTTGTGTTTGGACGGATTTGGGGGCTTGGGAATTGGCCAAAGTACCCTTTTTAAACTTTAAGTTGGAACTGAAAAATGCAACATTTTTCACGATTCGGTTGGCCACTACGATGCACCACAATCATGGTGGCTCACTAGAAAGGGATGAGTGGGAAATGGGCATTCTCCGTGATGTGGAGCTATCGCGGTGCCGCATAGTTTTTGCCATTTTGGCTGTTAGCGTGACACGCCACCATCGCATTGAGCTACTGAAAATCGATAATTGGGAATTTGGACCTCTCTATGACGTGCCAACATCACAGAGGTCTACTAGAATGGACAATTATGAAATTGTCCTTCATCGTGACACGATGGTTGCTCAGGTGGGACACTGTCAAATTAAAAACGCCATAACTCCTTCATCGAGTGTCGGAATTGGGTGAATTTTGTATTGATGGAAATATTATTCACTATTATTTATATTGGAAGCTATCCGTTAACATTATAGGATCGACTTTAAGCTAGAAAAGTTTAGGATATTACAATGGCTCAGAGTAAGAATGAAAAATATTAGACATATCCAGAATGACAAATGTTAGACATGTCCACTAGGGAAGAACCTACCCCAAAGGTGTAAGACCTTGGAATAACATAAAGAATATCACACTACCTAAATGGAAAAATAAGGATTTAATCACACCTCTATCCTTATACTGGAAACTCAAACTCAAATGAGTTCCTAAGTCTAATAAATAATTGAAAGTACAACAGGGTGAACGGATTTGCAATAAAAAAATCTTCTTGTTATGTAATTACTCAAGGCTATGAACGGAAGGCCTGATTGTATTGTCTTTCCTAATACACTTAGAGGTGAAGGCGTCTTATGTGATTAGAATTCCTATCCCAAGGATGAGCTCAAAGATGAGAAAGAAGCTGGGAAATTCAAAGCAAGGCTAAAAGAACTCTGGATATTTGAAGAATCCAAGACTAGGACTAGATCCTCATATCTATTTTAAAAACAAGTCACGATATCATGTGGTGCAATAAATCTATTAAGATAATGTTGGGATTGATCAGACTAACCTGACCAACTATTAAGTGAATCCGTGTCTCTTAAAAAAATTAGGTATGTTCAGGAGGCCGATATCCTTGTTAAATTAGTATTTGTTGATCTAACACAGTACCATACCTTTGTAGGTATACATCCATGGGAACAACTTTCGAGGTTGACAAATGTGATAAGCTCAAAGTTGAAGATTCATACAAACTAGAGAAGGACCTGGACCCATCTCTTAGGTTAGTATCTTGTATATATAAATTTTATTTGTTCTGCTAAGAAAAAGTTGCGTCCTCCTTGTCCTTATGTCAGAACAAAGTTGTCCTATTCTAAAAGGGAAGGTGAGTCACCTAAAATCTAATATTGATCATATATTGTTCTCCCAAAAAACCCTTTCTCGTGCTCAATATTCCTTAAATTTTACTGAACCAACTCCTTCTCGTATCAAATAGGGAAAATCCAAAATTCCAAGTGTCTTCTCCAAAAGAAAGACCTTCTTTAAGGATACTTATCTTTTATTTTCATGTCCTTTAAAGAATTCTAAGCTTATAATTGCGAATAATTCCTTCCTATACCATCCTGAAAAACATCCTTCCTCTCCTACTCTTCCAAAATTTAACTCCTTTATCACTCAACTTGTTATTGAAGAATCTTCCATGAATCTATAAAACTATTCTGATGATGTTGTGGTGAATAAAACCTGGGTAGCTAAAAACCTCATTTGGTTATCAAAAAGCCCAGGAAAGAGCATAGTAGATCACAAAAAAATAATATCAGTAAAACACCAAGAATCTCTAGAAAATGGTCTAGAAGTTCAACTGAGAAACAACTGACTTTTGAGGGACCTGGTCCCAAGAAGATAAAAATAGCTGAAAGGGAATCTGTGATCACTTATACTGGAAGAAAAATGTGGAGAAAAGTAAGGTTGTATCCAAGGAAGTAAGACATAGGTTTTTCAAGAATAAAAAAGTGTTAACAAGGAGGATTTTTGATTCAAATATGCTAAAAGAACCTAGTATGGTAGAAATTGTTGAGCAGGTTAAACATCAAGGTTGGATGCATCTCACGGAAGGTCTAATTCCCATTATTTTTTAGAGAGACAGGGAATTCTATTTCACTTTGGAATTCTTAAAATATGGGATAAGTCTGACTACATAGGTCTAAGGAAAGGAAATAAAGCTGAAAGAGGAAACACTGGGAAGAATTTTTGAAGTTCCTATTATAGGGTGAGAACTGTCTCCAAGCAGTTGCTTTTAATAGAATTATTAGCAAATGAATCCAAGGTCAAAGATAAATATGTGGAAATAATGAATAGGAACTCACTCAAGAGTGAGTTTCAATTAATTTTTTACTTTGTGAACAAGGTAATCCTGCCTAGGTCACAAAAAAGAAACAATGCCTCAGCCACTGACTTATATATGATGGAATGCCTTAGTAGATTTTAATTAATTAATCTACCTGCATTGATGATAGAACACATTCACAAAGTGGTTCTTGGTAAGAATGGAAAGCATGGCATGCCGTATTGATTTTGGCTGAACAAAGTACTTAATCATTATGGCATTATCTATGATTCTGAAACTCAAGGATCTGTGGTTCAAATGCTTGATATGAAAATATTGGTCAAGACAGAATAGTCAAACCAGGTAGCATTTATCAAAGGGAGCTCATTAAGGAAATAGAGGAACTGAAGTTCAACCTAGCTGCCAAGGATGAAAAAATCAGCAAGATTTAGGAGACAATTCAACATATTTCCAAGGAAAGCCCATTTGACAAACAAATGCTTAGAACTGAGAATGTTGAACTAAAGAAGAGGGTTCCAATATCAATTAATGAGGTCCCTTACTTGTTAATCTTTCTTGATTCTTGTGGCTTTTTCCTTAAGAACATTTAATTTATGCACTATAGTGATACTTTTCCTCCTTATGAATGAATCTTTGCTTTGTGTATTACATTTGTTCTCTTTAAATTTCAAAGTTATTCTTTATATTAGTGTTGCCACAGAGTCCATGAGTTAGCTAATTTTTTCTTGATTTACTCGTGGTTACTATTCTCACTTTTCAATGATGCCAAAAGGGGGAATAAAACTGAGTTCATATAGTAGGGACGAAATTGAGTTGCATATTTGAATGGTATGGTGATTGGGGGAAGTATGTGATGTGCTGAATAGATGAATGAAGGGAGCCATGTAGATAGAGGAAGTATGCAAATACACTAAAAGAAGAGGTGCATATTGACAAGGGAAAATAAATTAGAGTTTTTGCTACAAATGTCAACAAGGGACCAGGATCCTATGTTGCATGATGGAGGAAACATGATGATAGGGGGAATATTCATCTTCAAGTGGTAATCACACTGATTAAATGTGATGAATGTGCATTGATGCTCAAATTGTATGTTTTGGTTTGTCATCATCAAAAAGGAAAAATTGCTATATATAGTTTTGATGATGAGTATCTAAACTGTAAGAGATCACGTCCTTGGAGGTGCAAGGTACAGTACATGTGGCATGCGTCATCTGCATGGTTTTGTCCTCTTAAGTAAAAAACTTGCAGGTACTATTTTATACTGACCTGGCTCATCTATAAAATGGAAGAGACACCGCTTCATCAATTAGTTTTGGCAAAAATCTAAGAGTGAAGAGAAGCATAAAAAACTCCATTTCAAGATTGCTCAAGCATTACTCATGTTCTTATCTTTGTAGTATACTTAATGAGTGAGTAAGTGTTATTGAGTGCTAATTTGTAAGGAAACTACTAAAGCTATAAGAGTATTTCTTTTGTTTATTGAGAGAGGTTCTTAGGTAGAGTTACCTATGTGTAAGACTAATTAGAGTTAATCAGTGTAGAGAGAGTCCTACATAAAGTTACCAAGATGAGCATGTAGTAGAGTTGCTGCTAGAGCAAGGAGCCTAGAGGTAGGATAAAATATAGACTGTAATTAGGAGGTTGATTATAGTGGATTTCCTTGATGCTTGTGAGGGAAATTTATGATTTTTCCCTTCTTTGGTTTCCACGTAAAAATCCTTATGCATTTACTCTTTCTGCACTATCTTTAGTTTTTTTCTGTACTCTATTGTTGATTTGTTGTGATTGATCTTGAGGGACCTGGTTCCTTACTGTGTGGTATAGACCCCAAGTGTTTTAACACTATCCTCCATGGCACACTGAAATCATGGAGGATTACAACCTCTGTGGTCCAAAAACACCCTCGAACCTCTTTCGAAAATTCTGAAACTCTCCCAGTGACCCTTTTAACATCCCAAATCATTTTCTAACTCATAAATTAATGTTTCAAACACAGTAAGGCCAAAAATAAAATGTTTGACATCTCAGGGTGTTTAAGTGGACATGTCACTTCTGCTTAGAATGAAATAATTGCTTCAGGACCTTTAAACACAGGACAAATAACTAGAAACTCATCTAGAATCTTGTGGGATATTATAATATCTCCCTGTTGAGATCATTTATACCCGTATGAAACTCTCTAAGCTAAGACACTAGGAAGACTGAAATCATGTACTGACTACTTATGGGTTATTTCATGACTAAATAATTGAATGTGAAATATGATGCATGGACTAAACTGAATTCATGAATACATGTTATAACATAAGGATAGTTATATAGATGCGATAGAAAATGATGGAATCACTTAAGGGAAACCATTACCTAAAGATGAATCTCAATTCATAGAGAAAAGGTGGGGGTACTTGGCTCGCATATCTGCTACTATTTCCTAAGTAGCTCCATCAACGGACTGACTGCTCCATAGGACTTTAACCAAGGCGACTTATTTATTCCTCAACCTACGGATCTGATGGTCAAGGATTTCAACTGGGACTTCTTCATAGGAAAGGTTATCTTTTATGCCCAAACTCTCTAAAGGAACAATAAAATTTGGGTCACCAATGTATTTCTTTAGCAAAGAGGCATGAAACACCAGATGTACTGATGTTAATTCTGTAGGCAATTCCAATTCATAAGCTACCTTCCCAAAATAGCTCAAAATCCTGTATGGTCCAATATAACACGGATTGAGCTTCCCCTTCTTACCAAACCTCTTCACCCTTTTTATAAGTGAATTTTCAAATAAACCAAGCCACCAACATTAAACCTAATATCTCTTCTCTTCACATCACCATAGGATTTCTATCTGCTTTTGGATATCTTTAGCCTTTCTTGAATCAGCTGAACTTTCTCCATTGCCTAATGCATTGAATCTGGCCCTATCAATGTGTCCTCACCTATTTCAATCTAACTAATAAGAGATCTACACCTTCTTCCATAGAGAGCCTCGATTAGAGCCATATGAATATTAGAGTGATAGCTGTTGTTGTAGGCAGATTCAATCAAAGGTAAGTGGTCATCCCAACTACCCTTGAAGTTGATACATAAGCTCTCAACATATTCTCTAAGGTCTAAATAGTTTGCTCTACCTGACCATCTATCTAAGGATGAAAAGTTGTACTAAGATGGACTTGGGTACCAAGACCCTTCTGAAAATCATTCCAAAAGTGAGAGGTAAACTGGGTTCCTCTATCTGAAATAATGGTCAATGGCACCCCATGCAAATTTACAACTCCCTCAGATAGAGTCAGACATAATCCTTAGCAGAATACGAAGTATGAACTAGCAGGAAATAGGATGACTTGGTTATTCTATTTATAATGACCCAAATCGAATCATGCTGATGATGCGTACGAGGTAACCCTATAACCAAATCCATGTTCACCACCTCCTACTTTTAGGTGGCAATGCTGAACTCCTAAAGCATACCACTAGGTCTTTGGTGACCAACCTTATCCTCCTAATATTTCAAACATCTAGCCATGAATTTTGTAACATCTTTCTTCATACCATTCCACCAATAGATTTCCCATAAAACACAGTATATCTTAGTGGCTCCTGGGTGAATAAAATATCGTGCACCATGCACTTCTACTAATATTTTCTATCTAAAATCATCCACACTCAAAACACATAACCTGCCCTAACAATGAAGCACACCATCTCTCCCTTGGGAGAAAACCTCAACCTTTTGATTCTGAACTGTCTCCTTCAATTTGACCAAAATAGATCCTCGTCTTGCTTTTCTTTCACTTCGTCCACCAATAAAGATTTCAAACCATTAAGGATTTCAAACCATTCTCAACCCATATACTACCTTAGCTAAATAAACCAACTGAACACCTAATCTAAAAAAATGATGAACATCGCAGACTAACTCTTTATCCTCCTCACTATGTGCAACATTTCCCATAGACAATCTATTAAGGGCATCTGCCACTACATTGGCCTTAACCAGGTGATACAAAAAACTCATATCATAGTTGTTCAACAATTCAAGCCACCTTCTCTGGCGAAGATTTAGATCCTTCTAAGTGAACACATACTATAAACTCTTATGATTCATAAATACATCAATATGAACCCCATAAAGGTAGCGCCTCCAAATCTTTAAGGCAAAGAAAACTGCTGCCAACTCAAGATCATGAGTCAGGTAATTCTTTCATGGGGTTCCTAGAGGCATAGGCTTTGACGTTACGTCGTTGCATTAACACACAACCAAGACCAACTCTGGAAGCATCATAATAAACTACAAACCTTTATAAATTCTCTATTAGAGTCAATACTGGAGAAGAAGTGAGTCGAGTCTTCAACTCCTAAAAACTCTTTTTGTAGGAATCTGACCATTGAAATTTTACTTTTTTTTGAGTCTGTTGAGACATGGGAGAAGAAATAGAAGAAAATCCTTCTCTGTAGTAGCCATCTAAATACAAGAAACTCCTGATATCTAATGGAGATATGGACATAGGATAATTTTTTACTTTTTTGGTTTTTTAAGGAACAAGAATGTCATCGCTAGAAATGATGTGACCAAGGAAAGCTGCTGATCTAGACTAGAATTAACATTTACTAAACTTAGCAAATAACTGGTGATCCTTAAAAGTCTGCAATACAATCCTCAAATGGTCTGCATGATCACTCTCACTATGGGAATAGACAAGGATGTCATCTAGGAAGACTATGACGAACATGTCCAAGTACTGTTTGAACACCCTATTCATCAAGTCCAGAAAAGCTTCAGGAATATTTTCTAGTCTAAAAGACATAATTAGAAATTTAAAGTGACCATACCGAGTTCTGAAGGTTGTCTTTGAGATGTCACATTCTCGGACTCTAAGCTGAGATAGTCGAATTTGAGGTCTATCTTAGAGAAATAGTTTGCACCCTAAAGTTGGTTAAATAAGTCATCAATTCTAGGGAAAGGATACTTATTCTTGATTGTGACTTTGTTCAACTGATGGTAGTCTCTAAACATTTGGAGGGAACCGTATTTCTTGTGCATGAAAAGAACTGGAGCACCTAACGGAGAAACACGAGGCCTAGTAAAACCCTTATCTAAGAGATTTTTCAACTATTCCTTGAATTCCTTAAGCCCAGTGAATCCATTTTGTAAGGAGGAAATAAGATAGGCTGGGAATCTGGGAAAAGATCTATTCCGAAGACAATTTTGCTCCAGAGAGAAAGTTGTGGAAGATCTTTAGGGAACACTTTTGGAAACTCATTTACTATTGGAATCGATTCAAGATTTAGAGTTTCAGAATTTGAGTCCTTGACTTAGATGAGTTGGTAAATATATCCCTTGGATATCATTTTTCTTGATTTAAGATAGGAGATAAATTGACCTATAGGCACTAAGGTACTAACTCTCCATTCAATGATTGGCTCATTAGGGAACTAAAACTTGATAATTCTATTTCTACAATCAACTAAGGCATAGCAAGAGTGGAGCCACAAAAGAAAGTAAAGCTATGGGGTCTAACAATACATAAGCATGAAGATGGAAGACTTGTAATGTACCCGTAACCATATCAGGATAACTCTCCTGATCATGTCAAGTCTGGACAGAATAAAGTCAGTTTTGATATTTTTCAATGGTGGCACTAAAAGTTGCATCCTATTGAGTCGAGTGTCTTGTTGGGACTGCTGAAGTGTTAGCTTGGCCCTATTGATAATTATTCCTTTCTTGTTGGGAAACTACAAGACATTCTTTAATTCTGTGGCCTAGCTTGATGCATCCAAAACACGCATCACTGCCTGCCCTGCACTCGCCCCGGCGGTTCTAACCACACCTCCTGTAAACTGGATTTGTGCGACCACTATTCATACAACCCTAGGACTTAGAGCCTGACATTCTATCTCGATTGACCTGTTCGAACCTAGGCACTGAAGCACTTGCTAAAAATAGGCTGGAGCTAAAAACTTCTGAGATAACTGAGAACTATTCTCGCCCTTTAACCTTTGTTGAGAAAAGTTGAAGTTACATGTCCTAGCCCTCTTATTCTCTCTTTCCCTTTCCTAGAGTTTCTCCTCCCCAATCTACAGAGCATGTACCATCAATATGGACAGGTCCATCTCCTTAACCAACATAGTGTTTTTCACTCCTTAACCACAACCTTTAAAACTCCAGACACAAGCTTACTCATTCTATCCCTAGAATTAGCCACCACAGTCAGAGCATACCTTGCTAACTGGGTGAACTTGAGTGAATATTCCTTCGCACTTATATTACAATGCTTCAGATTTATAAACTATTGCACCTTGGCCTCCCTCAACTTGAGTTAAAAGAATCTATTTAAGAAAATCATATAAAACTCATCCCACTCTACAGGCCCTGCTTCGAACCCTCTATTGATACGACCCAAACTAGGGCCTTGTTGTAATGGGCAATCCCAAGCTCACCAGGACCAGGAACTACCCCCATTTACCCAACCCAACCACCAAATGTAAACCTTGAGTTGGCTGAAGTCCGAACAAATATAAGGATAGAGTATCTAACCTTGTGGTAACTCTAGGACAAGTCTATAACCGAGACCAATGCGATCAGGTCCAACCATGCAATAACCAACCAAACCAATGTGAAAACCAATAACCAAAACCAATTGTAATAAACCAACATATGTATTTATATAACATAAACCATCCATACCAAACCCAAGTATACAGTTGCCCATACAAAGCCTCTAGACCATCCATAGAGTACCTAGTCGGGACATGCCCCTAAACATAGCCAAAAACCAAAGTCTATGAATGACAAGAGATATGCAAAGTAACCCATGACATGAAATAGAAGCTTTTCAAACTATGGAATCTCACCACTTCAATCCAATATCAATTATTCCCGAATCCGATCACTAAGAAGGAGAAGTAGAATGGCCAGTCCCTGTATAGCATGGTTATACAACCTAGCAAAGATGGGTTCATGGGTGAACACTAGCATGCACTCAGGATAAGGATAAGATAATGCCATTTATAAAACCAAGTAAAACCATCCACCTTTCAAAACCTTAACTCTAGCAGTCACTCAAGATTCTCCCTCACTTATGGGCTTCTACATTCCTTATTTCACAACATCACCACACCTCCAATACCACTACTATCCTAACACACAAAGAATCATTTATGAAATCGAGGTACAAGAATTATCCAAGCCACCCAAGGCAATTCAGTGACCCCCAAAACAAGACACGACGCCATAGGCATAAAGTATTTTATAGAAACTACCTAGACAATAAGAAAGAATTATCCTAACTAAACCATACCATGAAAGTAATCCTTAGACTGGACACCGAAAGAAACACTACCACCTATATCATGAGTAATTTAACACAAATTCAAGACGCATATCCAGGGAATAAGGTAAATGCAAAAATGTAAACCTTAGGCATAAGTGCTAATTGAAAACATGCAATACTAGTAGAGTAATATCTTAATTAGGAGCGAAGAGTATCACTAGAATATGTGACCCGACCTTTCTTTGAACTTCACCGCTAGAAGAGAATTCTAAATTAACCACCAACCTTCATCCCAATGCTACCTAGAGCCCAACATAGAAATGCAAAAACCATGAGACCAAATAGACTCTAAGGTTTCCAATTAAACCAAAACCATTCAAGATCAAAACATAGAAACCAAGGCCTTTTCATAAATCATTTGAATCCAACCATAACAAATTTATATCCCTTTAATCACTTATGTAATGTAATGATTTAAAAATAGTCAAACCATATGAATAAATTATATTCAACAAAAAATTCATAAATAGTTTAAGGAAATATAATTTCCAAGACCAAAACCAAGTATTGAGAAAACCCATAGTACCTCAAAATCCATTTATCACTCCCATGAATCCTATAATGTTCAAAAATATTTAATAAAGCATGATAATCCATTGAAAATCAATTAAATGGGTAATCATGTCAAAGCCTTCAATTTTGCCAAAACCTATTTTCAAAACCATGAGTTTAACATCAACTTCATGCCAACAATAAAGTACAAGTATAGGGACAATGATATACGTAAGTTCTATGCTCTATCCTATCCTATGACTAGACCCCCAATCAATATCCATCCATTCAACCTGAATCCCCGGCCAATATGTAACAACTTCCCCGCTATTGTATTCCTTAAGTCATCAACCTCATTTAACCTACCAATTTACCTCCACACCTTCTCCATTGCTATACCCAAGCTAACATACTTTCTTTACCATGATTAAATATCTAGATTCAAGGCTAGAATCTCCAACCACTATGTACTACTATCAAAGTACCCCATATAAAATTAAATATCCTCTCTCTATAGAAGGAAACCCTAAATTCCTTAGCTACCATTTAACAACCTATTTACTCCCCAGGAAACCATCCCCTTATTTATGAAAGCACAAAAGCACCCCATGGAGAAGCAAAAGAACAGATGGAACCTTTATCTAAAGGATCCCTTCATTTACCTTTAAGCCCCTTTTAACCCAACCAGAACCATTCTATAAAGAAATAATAGAAATTTGGACAAAGGTTCGAAACAAGAGCAATCCCAAACCAACCTCCCATTAGAAAGACACTATGAGGGTCATCAGAAGGACCCTAAGAAATTCATGCACCACCAAAATTGAATGTAAGGAAAGACTTCCAAGTTAGAATCTCTAGCCCAGACCAAATAATAAAGACAGCCCTTTGGAGTCCAATCTCTAAATTCTAAGATAGAATGCAACCTTTCCCTTAATAGCTAGGGAATGAAACCATTCTTCCATTCCATAACTAAATCACTAAGGAGTCTAGTGGGTCCGATAATCTAATGATGAATAGAACGAGTGCAAATAATCTATTTTCTTAAAGGACATTGAAGTCCACCATATCTAAGTAAAACAAATCCACTAAGACCCCTTTATTTCTAATGGTACCAGACACCCTTATAGACTCTTTTGGCAATCGTAGAGTCATCCACTAGGGCAAAAATAAAAAAGAATCCAATATAACCTTGGGACCAAAACCAAAATACACAACCACCAATAAGGTCAGAAAAGAGAGAGGACCTCAAGCTAAGTGAACCATACACACCACAAAGAGAAGAGTTTCCAACATGCCTATATCAGTATCACAAGATGTGTCAGACTCCCGAGAGATAGTAAGAACAATGAGACAACCCCAACTAATGTTAAAGATAGAAGAAGCACTCAAATCCTGACTTTCCCAAGTGGCATCCCTTACAGGACGCTCCTATTCTACGTGACCTAATTGACCACAACTAAAATACCAATTCCTTCATTCCTTGCAACACCCATGGCGTAATCAACCACAAAATATATAACGAAAATGGCAAGATATAGATTGGGCTTCACTGGGAAAACCTTAAGCTATGACCCCTGACCGGGTATATGCCCAATGAGTTAAACTAGATCCATCCATGTTATTTTTTAGTAGATCATATAAGTTTCCATGAACTTTAGATCATTGAGAAGTCATGATCCAAAAGATAAACCAAAGAAGATTCAAAAAAGAGTTCAAGACCTCAAATCCCATAGCCCAAAAGTAGAAAAACTAAGAAAGTGAAACATCCTAAATGCCTTGTAGCCTCTTATTATATGTGTTGTGAACGGCACATCCATAAGCAAGACGCTACTCTACACGGCATTGTGGACACCTTATGACACCAAAACCTAAAGGTCTGATACCAACTTGACACGACCCAAATAAGGGCCATGTCATAATAGGAAATCCTAAGTCTTACCATAACCTGGAATCACCCCCGTTACCTTACCCAACCACCAAACACAAACCTTGAGTTTGCTAAAGTCTAAACATATATCAAAATAACATATCCAACCATATGGTGACTCTAGGATAAGTCTATAAATGAGACCAACCCAATCAAGTCCAACCACTTAATAACCAACCAAACCAATGTAGAAACCAATTGCAATAATCCAATATATGTATATATATATCATAAACCATCCATACCTTACCCAAGTCTACAGTTTCCCATACAAAGCCTCTAGACCATCCAAAGAGTACCTAGTCAGGACATGCCCTCGACCATAGCCAAAAACCAAAGTCTATGAAAGACAAAAGATATGTAAAGTAACCCATGACATGAAATAGATGCCTTCCAAACTTTGGAAGCTCACCACTTTAATTTAATATTGTTTATCCTCGAATTTGATCACTAAGTAGCAGAAGTAGAATGGTTTATCCCTGCATAGTGTGGGTATATAGCTGCCCGAAGATGGGTTAGTAGGTGAACACTAGCATGCACTCAGGATAAGGATGAGAGAATGCCATTTATAAAACAAGGTAAAACCATCCATGATGCATAAAACCATACATATATATAACCATTTCGAGAAAAAAAACCGAATTTAGTATGCCATTAAAACCTTTAACTGGGCTATATATCTTTGTCATCCTAAACTATCTGTAGGATATATAGGTTTAACTCCCCCTATTTAAAGGTCCCCAGTATGTGTAGCCACACGACTAAGAAAGAAAACCTTGAGATGACTAGTACATCACCCAATATAAAGTGACATCATACACATGATCACCAAGATAAAACCTTACATTGGCAAATATGAGTTACCAATTTTGGTCCCCTTGGGACCTCCACCTTCCTTAGCTTAACTATGCATCTTGCCATTATTGCCTAATTAAAACCAATTCCAAATAACCAATAATTCCATTAACCATTTATTTACCTGGGCTATTATTAGTGGTATTGTCATACCACCATACTTGCAAGTACTATCCTTAGCCAACCACATATAGGTTTAAGGGGAATATCAAGAGCCCTCTATTTGCTATATTAAAATACTTAGAGGACTTCTATGTTCCCCAGAAGTATAACCGTTTAGCCTTTTACCTTTCCAATCTAATTAAACTAATTCCATCAATGCATTCACTTGAGGGATTTCCATGTATCCCATAATGTCTTAAAAATAGACCAACGATGACCACTAAAACCTTTACCCTTTAAACCATTCTGAACTATTTTAGACCGTTCCAAGCATTTAAAGCCTTTGTATCATTTAATCTATTTAAATCATGAAAAACCATCCAAAACCATTTACAGTTCTATTACCAAACAAAACCATCCAAGAGTCCCAATAAAAGTTCAGAAATAGAGTAAAAATATTCTTTAAAGCATTTTATCAAATGTGTTGAGGGCATACCTTTACCAAGAACAAAATCAATGCATAAACCACCATAATTTGGGTTACCCAAGACCCATTTGTTAAACCATAACCAACCAATAACTACATATGCAAACCATTACCAAAAATATAGTTTAAACCAATACCAAACCATATGTATCAAGACCCAAAACATATATTTTTAAAACTACCATTCATGATTCATAAATCAATGTTTAAAACATAATAAACATGCCTTTAGTTAGAAATTACAATGAGGGAAGGATTACATGCCTTATACATATAGATTAACAGAAGAAATCTTGACCTTTGAGCCCTTTGAAGAACACATAAAGAAACCCTAGCCTCCAATCTTCAAGAGTGAGTTTGAGAGAGTAATTGAAGTGTTTTAAACCTTTAATAAGTGTTAGGAAAGGCCACTAAGGGCTATATAATATTAGTACATAAGGGTTTAGAAGTGGTAAATATCTACTACCCTTGACTTATAAATTAAAACAAGCCACGTCCAAGGGTATGACTCACTCTTTCCATCCGTATTCTAAGGTATGAGTGGTACCCCAACTCTTACCCAAGACCATGCCAAACCCTACCTACTAGTTTCTATATAACTCAC
The DNA here is from genome assembly GCF_002878395.1 of Capsicum annuum. NCBI lineage: Eukaryota > Viridiplantae > Streptophyta > Magnoliopsida > Solanales > Solanaceae > Capsicum > Capsicum annuum. The sequence continues at coordinate 154,679,203 of NC_061121.1, read as the reverse complement.
ACCTCCCTAGATGTATCTTAAGGGTATGAGCGATACCTCATATCATACCCACTAGCTATATCTAAGGTAGACTCCAAAGGACCCAGATGATTATGTACCATACGACTTGTACTACACCATTCATATGATCCTATACGATTTGTACCCTAGTGAATCATATCGTGGTAGTAGAAAATCTAACCATACTGCCTAGGGTACAAGTGAACCCTCAAGATAGCCTACGAGTTAAATTCAAGGGTACAATTGGTACTCTTAAGTCATACCAAGTCAAAAAGGTCCAAAACATGAGGAATTTTATAAGAGTCAAAAAAGTTTCATCTATCCTCCTTCCACTCCTTAACCTAAGAATAAGCTACCCCTTGCAACTAGTAGGTATCTACGTCACCACTTAAACTATTAGTAACACCCATGATATCTATAACTTTCTACACACAATCTAAAAAACTCTTGTGTATCGTCCTTAAACTTAGATCTATAAAATAATTGAGGATTTTTTCGAGTGAAGTCTCAGATCCTAGCTATTGTCATGCTTACTACTAGATTGGCTGGAGTGATAGCTTACTAGTTATTCTAAGAAGCCATACACTAGGCTAAAATAGTAAAAATAGTCCTGAATTTTGCATGGGAAACATATTTATTAAGAGGGTCTTTATGGATAGGTGGTGGTGCAGGCTAATCCTCTTTGTTTCTTTCGCTATTTCTTCTGGGAGGCATTTTCTATAAGAAGATGAAGTACTAGTTAGAAAGATAAATTCAATAGATCTTATGCTCATTCGCATGATATGAATACTAAAAGAAGAGAAATTTTCCTAAAATATCTCATAGCCTCTCACATATAGCATAAAAGAGATTATATGGTTAATACTTGGAATGTACTGTTATATGAGATGGAACTAACTAAATTACATATAAGTACTAAACACAAATGCATGAACATGTAAAATAAATATAGGACAGGATAAAGCATATACTGAAATTATCTATAAAACTGAATAACTGAATAGCTGATAAACTGAACACATGGTCATACAAACTGTAACCGTGAAAAATTTCTAAAATTTATCCTCACTATCCTGACTATGACTCTCTACAGAATCATAGGGAGTCATGATAGGTTGTAAGGACTTGGTTGTGACTTAATAAAAAAATGTCTTAGTATTCTACTCTAAGTATGAATGGCTCTTAACTAATCTTCAAGACTTATTACGAGTCATACGGATAAAGTCATAAGGTGTCCAGAAAGTTTGGCCCAAGATACTATCTTCATTATAAATTAATACGACTCATGAAGAGTTGTTATGTCCCAATCGTAGGGTATCTAGTGTGTCATCCCAAATTTATTATTTTTTAGTATGAGAAGTAGTTACGAGTCGTCAAGTATTATTATGAGTTGGTGGTATGAATTGCAGCTAGACCATTATGGGTCCTTGGTGGTTATATCTTTACTACGAATCCTTGTGATGAGTTGTAATATGTCTATACAAGTGGTATAGTGACCCATAGTCACTTACGACAAATTTGCGGTCTATCTATTAGGGGCACTTTGGAAATTTCCCCTCTACCCCAATTATTATCCATGACCTAAAACCCTATTTGGGACCCTATTAGGATTTTTAACTCACTAAAATAATTTTAAAAGTTCTCTTAAATTCTCTCGAACGTACATACTTAGGGTTTCCAAGAAGTGGGTCAAGTAGAACTTCAAGGGTTGAATTCTCTCTATAATCTTAGGTATTTTAGGCATGTTAATCCTCCCTTATTGTTAATTTGTTAAAATCATATGGTATAAAGTGTTTTTCATAAGATATTTATATTGATTTTGAAAACATGGGTTAAGGATTTTTGTATAACTATTATTTATGTCATGTTTCATATTCGTCCCTGCATGGGTTAAGTTTAAATGGTCATGCATGATACTGATATGGAGGGTGTAGAGTTCACTACCGATAAGTTAAAGGATGTAGCATACCAATGGTATGAAGAGTGGGAATAGTCTAGGGGTGATGATTCTGAGTCTTCCTTTTAGGATGATTTCTTTAGGGGTTTGCTTGATCGCTTCTTTCTTCAGGAGTTAAGAAAGGAAAATACCGAGTAGTTCGTGAACTTAAAATAAGGCAGGATGTTAGTAAAAAAGTATGCCTTAAAGTTTCATCAATTTTCATATTATTCTCCTAAATTGGTGTCTAGCATGAGGGGTAGAATGAGGAAGTTTACCTTTGGGTTGTCCCATGAGTTGATCTTCGAGAGCAAGGCTGCCTTATTGAACAAGGATATGGACATCTCTAGACTTGCGGTACATATGAAAAAAGTTGAAAAAGAAAAGAAAAGGAAAGCATAGATGAGTGAAGGGCAGAAGAAGTTTCATTATTTTAATCAAGGTAGGGGTTACGAGAAGAATGGTAGAGATAGTGGAAAGTGGTCTAAAAAGTAGGTCAACTTTGGTTCCTACTCTACGGATAGTTTTCCTTATTTGAAGCCTTCAAGTCATCATCATTATTAGTATGATAGTGGGTTTATAGCACTAGGAGCCCAAGATCAGCTAGTAGGGCTCGGTCAACTCCATCGTATCCTCTTTGTAGATTCTATGGTTAGGTGCACCGTGGTGTTTATGAAGGGGGAGGAATAAGTGCTTTAAATATGGTTAGATTGGTCATATGTAGAGGGGTAGTCCTTCTAAGGTTTCTTTTGGAGAAAATAAGATTTATGTTTTTACTTTATCAACTCCTGTACCAAAAGGTGCTACTTCTTCTTTTAGCTCTAACACGAATCGAACCATCTATACGCTCTTGCTACTCACCAAGATTCTAACGCTTCCCGTAATATTGTTACTGGTATGCTTAAACTCTTCTCTCATGATATATATTATCTACTTGATCTTGTGTTTATTTTCTCTTATATGACCCTTTATGTGGCTATCTATTTTGGCTTTGATCCTAAATATATTTGGTCCTCTTCTTAGTGTTCACCCCGATGGGTGACACTATTATGGATAGAAGAGTCTTTAGGGGTTGAGTGATGTCAGTCCATCATAGGGAGACCTTGGTAGATCTAATAGAGTTGTACATGTTAGACCTTGATATAATCTTGGGGATAGACTAGTTGCATTCGTGCTATGCATCTTTTGATTATTGGACTCGAAGGGTTTGTTTCCATTTTCCTAATAATCTAGTGATCGAGTGAAAAGGTAGTTCCCTAGTTCCTATAGAAGGTTCATCTAGTATTTAGAGCCCAAAAATTAGTTTCTAAAGGGTGCCTCTATTACTTAGTACATGTTAAGGATTCTAGATCTGAAGGTCCTTTCATGTAGACTGTCCTTATATTTGTGAATTTCTCAAGGTGTTTCTTAATGATCTCCCTAGTACCATCTGATAGGGAAATTGATTTTGATATTGATCTTCTTT